>NW_027597110.1:0-101239 GCF_964194155.1 Cetorhinus maximus
GGGAAGGGGCAATACTGGACCTGGTATTAGGGAATGAACCCGGCCAGGTGGTCGAAGTTTCAGTCGGGGAGCATTTCGGGAAAAGTGACCATAATTCAGTAAGTTTCAAGGTACTGGTGGATAAGGAAAACAGGAGTCCTCGGGTTAAGGTGCTTAATTGGGGGAAGGCTAATTATAACAATATTAGGCAGGAACTGAGGAATCTAGACTGGAGGCAGATGTTTGAGGGCAAATCAACAACTGACATGTGGGGGGCTTTCAAACGTCAGTTGATAAGAATTCAGTTCCTGCTAGGATGAAGGATAAGTATGGCAAGTTTCAGGAACCTTGGATAACAGAGGATATTGTGAGATTAGTCAAAAAGAAAAGGGAAGCATTCATAAGGGCTAGAAGGCTGGGAACAGATGAAGCCCGTGGAGAATATAAAGAAAGTAGGAAGAAACTTAAGCAAGGAGTCAGGAGGGCCAAAAGGGGTCATGAAAAGTCACTGGCAACCAGGATTAAGGAAAATCCCAAGGCCTTTTATACATATCTAAAAAGCAAGAGGGTACCCAGGGATAGGGTAGACCCACTCAGGGACAGAGGTGGGAATCTGTGTGTGGAGCCGGAAGAAATGGGAGAGATGCTAAATGAATACTTCTCATCAGTATTCACCAAAGAGAAGGACTCAGCGGTCGATTTGTCTAGGGAAGAGTGTGTAGATAGCCTGGATCATGTTGAGGTCAGAAAAGAGGAGGTGTTGGGCGTCTTGAAGAATATTAAGGTGGATAAGTCCCCAGGGCCAGATGGGATCTACCCCAGAGTACTGAGGGAGGCAAGGGAGGAGATTGCTGGGGCCTTGACAGAAATCTTTGTATCCTCACTGGCTACGGGTGAGGTCCCAGAGGACTGGAGAATGGCCAATGTTGCTCCATTGTTTGAGAAGGGTAGCAGGAATAATCCAGGAAATTACAGGCCGGTGAGCCTTACGTCAGTGGGAGGGAAATTATTGGAGAAGATTCTTCGTGACAGGATTTACTACCATTTGGAAGCAAATGGGCGTGTTAGTGAGAGGCAGCATGGTTTTGTGAAGGGGAGGTCGTGTCTCACTAAGCTGATCGAGTTTTTCGAGGAAGAGACAAAGATGATCGACGATGGAAGGGCAGTGGATGTTATCTACATGGATTTCAGTAAGGCCTTTGACAAGGTCCCTCATGGTAGACTGGTACAGAAGGTAAAGTCGCACGGGATCAGAGGTGAGCTGACAAGATGGATACAGAATTGGCTTGGTCATAGAAGACAGAGGGTAGCAGTGGAAGGGTGCTTTTCTGAATGGAGAGCTGTGACCAGTGGAGTTCCGCAGGGATCAGTGCTGAGACCTTTGCTGTTTGTAGTATACATAAATGATTTGGAGGAAAATGTAACTGGGCTAATTGGTAAGTTTGCAGACGACACCAAGGTTGGAGGAGTTGCAGATAGTGAAGAGGATTGTCAAAGGATACAACGGGATATAGATCAGTTGGAGACTTGGGCGGAGAAATGGCAGATGGAGTTTAATCCGGACAAATGCGAGGTAATGCATTTTGGAAGGTCTAATACAGGCAGGAATTACACAGTAAATGGCAGAACCCTTAAGTGCATCGACGGGCAGAGGGATCTGGGTGTACAGGTCCACAGGTCACTGAAAGTGGCAACGCAGGTGGATGAGGTAGTCAGGAAGGCATATGGCATGCTTGCCTTCATCGGCAGGGGTATTGAGTATAAAAGTTGGGAAGTCATGCTGCAGCTGTATAGAACCTTGGTTAGGCCACACTTGGAATACTGCGTGCAATTCTGGTCGCCACATTTACCAGAAGGATATGGAGGCGTTGGAGAGGGCGCAGAGGAGGTTCACCAGGATGCTGCCTGGTCTGGAAGTTATTAGCTATGAGGAGAGGTTGGAGAAACTCGGATTGTTCCCACTAGAGCGACGGAGATTGAGGGGCGACTTGATAGAAGTTGACAAAATTATGAGTGGCTTGGACCGAGTAGATAGTCAGAAGCTTTTTCCCAGGGTGGAAGAGTTAATTTACTAGGGGACATAGATTTAAGGTGAGAGGAGAAAACTATAGAGGAGATGTGCGGGGCAAGTTTTTTACGCAGAGGGTAGTAAGTGTCTGGAATTCGCTACCAGAGGAGGTGGTGGAAGCAGGTACGATAGTGGTGTTTAAGAGGCAGCTTGACAAATACGTGAATAGGATGGGAATAGAGGGATACGGACCCCGGAAGTGCAAAATGTTTTAGTTGACGGGCAATGTGATCGGCGCAGGCTTGGAGGGGCCGAAGGGCCTGTTCCTGTGCTGTACTTTTCTTTGTTCTGAGAGTGCGGTAGGGTTAGAGCGAGCTAGCAGGTCCGGGGGGTGGTGGAGGGGTCTCTGCACCTCGAGTTCCTCTTCGCTGGTTAAGGAAGCACGCGGTGAGCTCTCGCTGGACTCCGAGACTTCCCAATCTCAACGGGGGGGTGGGGTAGGGAGGGAGGGAGGGAGACCGCTGGAGTTAAAGCAATGCAGCTGGCAGGAGCACCGTCCGTTGACAGTGGTGGAGAAAGGGGGAGGCCATTCGACCCATCACACCCATCCTGGCTCTTTGGAATTATACGTCTGATGGCGACCACGAAACCATTGTCCATTGTTGTAAAAACCCATCTGGTTCACTCATTCCCCCACCCCCCCCCAATCCCTTTAGGGGAGGGAAATCTGCTGTCCTTACCTGGCCTGGGCCTACACGTGACTCCAGACCCACAGCAACGTGGTTGACTCTTGAATGCCCCTCTGAACAAGGGCAATTAGGGATGGGTACTAAATGCAGGGCCCAGCCAGCGATGCCCATGTGAACAAATAAAGAAATTAGTCCCCCCCACTCCTTTCTCCACCTCCACCCCAATTCGTTTCTCCCCACGTCCCCGCATATTTTTCTCCTTCAAATGTTAATCCCAGTTCCCCATTTCGAGTGTCCTGATTGAATCCGTTTCCACCGGCCTTTCAGGCAGCATCTTCCGGATCGTAGAAATCATGTCCTCATGTTCAAGTCCCTCATGATCCTCATCCACTCCCTATCTCTGTAACCTCCTCCAGCCCCTACAACCCTTCCTCTCTCTGTAACCTCCTCCAGCCCCTACAACCCTCCCTCTCTCTGTAACCTTCTCCAGCCCCTACCACCCCCCCTATCTCTCTAACCTCCTTCAGCCCCTGCAACCCTCCCTATCTCTGTAACCTCCTCCAATCCCTACAACCCTCCCTATCTCTGTAACCTCCTCCAACCCCTACCACCCCCCCTATCTCTGTAACCTCCTCCAGCCCCTACCACCCCCCCATCTCTGTAACCTCCTCCAGCCCCTACAACCCTCCTTATCTCTGTAACCTCCTCCAGCCCCTACAACCCTCCCTATCTCTGTAACCTCCCGCAACCCTCCGAGTTCTCTCCGTTCCTCCAATTCTGGCCTCTTGACCATCCCCCCAATTCCCATCGCTCCACTATTGCTGGACATGTCTTCAGCTGCCTGGCGTCCTGAGCTGTGGAATTCCCTCCCTCAACCTCTGCTTCTCTCTCTCTCTCTCCCTCCTCCTTTAAGATGCTAAATCTTACCTGATCACAGTTTTAATTGTAAGGTTCCCTTATGTGACGCCAGATGAAAATTCTGCCTGATCATTGCTGGTGTCCAGATCCTTGGAATGCTTGGCTTGGTTAGATGTTAAATGGAGTACTAATTGTGTTTATTTTTAAAATTTACAACAATATCGTTTTGTCAGGATGAAGGGGAAAGTTTCGAGCGGAGTTGGGCAAGGGCGGATGTAATTGTGCCTTTTTACGTTCTGCAGTGAGAGAGTTTTACCGTGAGAACAGGCTAAAAGTAGCTCTAATCAAATTTCTTTTAAGTATATAGAATTATAAAGATTCTCGTAGGATTGCCCCCAGAGCCAAGTACTTCTGAGCAGTACTCCTCGCTAGGGCCGCTGTTGCTCAGTTTGATGGACTCTTTTCTCCTTTCTCCCTGTTTTCTCTACCCTCTCCCACCACCGCCCCCAGGAAAAGAGATTGAGGCGTGAGGAAAACTTAAGGCGGAAACTGGAGAACGAGAGGAAGTCGGAGGTCGTCCAAGTGGTGAGTTCGATTGGACGATTGTCTGTTTTGTTGTTAGCTCTTGTAGAGCAGGCTAAGAAGAACTTCAATCGAATTTCTCTCAAGTATAAAATTGCAAAGATTGTTATCCCTCGGGTCTGTGGACCTACTGTACATGAACGACTTTCTGGTCCCTCCCCTCCTGCAGATCAAAAACCCTCTGAAGATCAAGCGGTTGAAAAAGAAGCAACTGCGTAAGATCGAGAAGCGGGACACACTGAAGATCCTGCAGAAGAGCCAGCCCCAGAGGCAACGGGAGGGAGCGAAGGGAGCGGACAAGTGAAGAAAGAGAGAGAGAGAGAATGAAAGAAACGGGGAAAGCGTCGGTGACATGGAGACGGGGTGTGCGGGAGTCGGTGTGAGGGGAGGGAGAGTGTCAGGGCAGCATACAGGCAGTGAGAAATATGAACAAGGAGGTGTTTGCACCTAAATATCTTGGGTCATGTTATCCGATGTCTAAGCTGAGATGTGGAACTTTTTGAAGTAACTGGGCCTGTGATACTGTCTACGTTTTCTCGTGTGTGTATTCGCGCAAAGACCACTCTGTGTATGTGTTCCGATGTTCTGATACACGCTCGTACATCAACACTGATTAATTTTCTGTGCACAGAGGAAATATTAAAGTTTGTTTTTATTTTGTGATAAGCTCAGATATTTTGTGTCACTTTTTCAGTATCTGCCCTCACTCTTCCTTCCATTCCAACAAAATTGAAGGGTTCTGTGGTCACTGGACAGTGAT
The DNA here is from genome assembly GCF_964194155.1 of Cetorhinus maximus. NCBI lineage: Eukaryota > Metazoa > Chordata > Chondrichthyes > Lamniformes > Cetorhinidae > Cetorhinus > Cetorhinus maximus. The sequence continues at coordinate 4,877 of NW_027597110.1, forward strand.
CGGGAGCAGGAACCCTGGCTGATTTCCCCCCCCCCCTCTCTCTCTCTAACCCAGGGGTCACTGGACAGTGATCAGGAGCAGGAACCCTGGCTGATTTCCCACCCCCCTCTCTCTAACCCAGGGTTCACTGGACAGTGATCAGGAGCAGGAACCCTGGCTGATTTCTCCTCCCTCTGTCTCTAACCCAGGGATCACTGGACAGTGATCAGGAGCAGGAACCCTGGCTGATTTCCCCTCTCTCTCTCTAACCCAGGGTTCACTGGACAGTGATCAGGAGCAGGAACCCTGGCTGATTTCCCCCCCCTCTCTCTCTCTCTAACCCAGGGATCACTGGACAGTGATCGGGAGCAGGAACCCTGGCTGATTTCCCCCCTTTCTCTCTAACCCAGGGATCACTGGACAGTGATCAGGAGCAGGAACCCTGGCTGATTTCCTCTCTCTCTCTCTAACCCAGGGATCACTGGACAGTGATCAGGAGCAGGAACCCTGGCTGATTTCCTCTCTCTCTCTCTAACCCAGGGTTCACTGGACAGTGATCAGGAGCAGGAACCCTGGCTGATTTCTCCTCCCTCTGTCTCTAACCCAGGGATCACTGGACAGTGATCAGGAGCAGGAACCCTGGCTGATTTCTCCTCTCTCTCTCTCTCTCTCTCTAACCCAGGGGTCACTGGACAGTGATCAGGAGCAGGAACCCTGGCTGATTTCCCCTCTCTCTCTCTAATCCAGGGTTCACTGGACAGTGATCAGGAGCAGGAACCCTGGCTGATTTCCCCTCTTGCTGTCTAACCCAGGGATCACTGGACAGTGATCAGGAGCAGGAACCCTGGCTGATTTCCCCTCTCTCTCTCTAACCCAGGGTTCACTGGACAGTGATCAGGAGCAGGAACCCTGGCTGATTTCCCCCCCCTCTCTCTCTCTCTAACCCAGGGATCACTGGACAGTGATCAGGAGCAGGAACCCTGGCTGATTTCCCCTCTCTCTCTCTAACCCAGGGATCACTGGACAGTGATCAGGAGCAGGAACCCTGGCTGATTTCTCCTCCCTCTGTCTCTAACCCAGGGATCACTGGACAGTGATCAGGAGCAGGAACCCTGGCTGATTTCCCCTCTCTCTCTAACCCAGGGATCACTGGACAGTGATCAGGAGCAGGAACCCTGGCTGATTTCCCCTCTCTCTCTCTAACCCAGGGATCACTGGACAGTGATCAGGAGCAGGAACCCTGGCTGATTTCCCCTCTCTCTCTCTAACCCAGGGATCACTGGACAGTGATCAGGAGCAGGAACCCTGGCTGATTTCCCTGCCCTCTCTCTAACCCAGGGATCACTGGACAGTGATCAGGAGCAGGAACCCTGGCTGATTTCCCCCCTCCCTCTCTCTAACCCACGGATCACTGGGCAGTGATCAGGTGCAGGAAAACAAAAACAAAAACACCTGGAAAAACTCAGCAAGTCTGACAGCATCTGCGGAGAGGAACACAGTTAACGTTTCGAGTCCGTATGACTCTTCAACAGAACTAAGTAAAAATAGAACAGAGGTGAAATATAAGCTGGTTTAAGGTGGGGTGGGACAAGTAGAGCTGAATAGAGGGCCAGTGATAGGTGGAGATAACCAAAAGATGTCCTAGACAAAAGGACAAAGAAGTGTTGAAGCTGGTGATATTATCTAAGGAATGTGATAATAAGGGTACAGATAGCCCTAGTGGGGGTGGGGTGGGGTGGGGTGAAGGAATCGAAAAAGGCAAAAATAAAACCATGGATGGAAATACATTTAAAAATTATGGAAATAGGTGGGAAAAGGAAAATCTATATAAAATATTGGAAAAAGGGGGGATCGGAAAGGGGGTGGGGATTGAGGAGAGAGTTCATGATCTAAAGTTGTTGAACTCAATATTCAGTCCGGAAGGCTGTAAAGTGCCTAGTCGGAAGATGAGGTGCTGTTCCTCCAGTTTGCGTTGAGCTCCACTGGAACAATGCAGCAGGCCAAGGACGGACATGTGGGCATGACAGCAGGGTGGAGTGTTGGAATGGCAAGCGACAGGGAGGTCTGGGTGATGCTTGCGGACAGGCCGAAGGTGTTCCGCAAAGCGGTCACCCAGTCTGCGTTTGGTCTCTCCAATGTAGAGGAAACCGCATTGGGAGCAGCGAATGCAGTAGACTAAATTGAGGGAAGTGCAAGTGAAGTGCTGCTTCACTTGAAAGGAGTGTTTGGGCCCTTGGACGGTGAGGAGAGAGGAAGTGAAGGGGCAGGTGTTGCACCTTCTGCGGTTGCATGGGAAGGTGCCATAGGTGGGGGTTGAGGTGTAGGGGGTGATGGAGGAGTGGACCAGGGTGTCCCGGAGGGAACGATCCCTGTGGAATGCCGCCAGAGGGGGTGAAGGGAAGATGTGTTTGGTGGTGGCATCATGCTGGAGTTGGCGGAAATGGCGGAGGATGATCCTTTGAACGCGGAGGCTGGTGGGGTGATAAGTGAGGACAAGGGGGACCCAATCATGTTTCTGGGAGGGAGAGGAAGGTGTGAGGGCGGAGGAGCGGGAGATGGGCCGGACACGGTTGAGGGCCCTGTCAACCACCGTGGGTGGAAAACCTCGGTTAAGGAAGAAGGAAGACATGTCAGAGGAACTGTTTTTGAAAGTGGCATCATCAGAACATTTTTAAATGTATTTCCATCCATTGTTTTATCTTTGCCTTTTAGCTTATTTCGATCCCTTCCCCCCCACCCCACCACCAGTAGGGCTATCTGTCCCTTGCTTGTCCTGCTTTCTACCCGTAATGTCACCTATTAGTACATTACTTAGATAATATCACCAGCTTCAACACCTCTTTGTCCTTTTGTCTGTGACATCTTTTGGTTATCTCCACCTATCACTGGCCCTCTATCCAGCTCTACCTGTCCCACCCCTCCTTAAACCAGCTTATATTTCACCTCTCTTCGATTTTTCCTCAGTTCTGTTGAAGGGTCATTCGGACTCGAAACGTTAACTGTGTTCCTCTCCGCAGATGCTGTCAGACCTGCTGAGTTTTTCCAGGATTTTTGTTTTTGTTTTGGATTTCCAGCATCCGCAGTTTTTTTGCTTTTAGCAGGAGCAGGAACCCTGGCTTATTTCCCCCCCTCTCTCTCTCTAACCCAGGGATCACCGGACAGTGATCAGGAGCAGGAACCCTGGCTGATTTCCCCTCTCTGTCTCTAACCCAGGGATCACTGGACAGTGATCGGGAGCAGGAACCCTGGCTGATTTCCCCCCCCTCTCTCTCTCTCTCTCTAACCCAGGGATCACCGGACAGTGACCAGGAGCACTGTGACTTTGCACTTGACCTATATCCCCCCCCCTCCCTTTGTGAGATTGTGTGACATCACACTGTCACCTGATCCTCTGTCTCCCGAACTTGCTCAGTTTGATTTCGACGCCGTGATTTTGGACCCTTTCAAAGCGTTTATTTATTGAACAGCACGGGTTTGAGTGGCGTAACCGACTGAGGGATGGAGAATTTACCGTGTGGTTATGAAGAGAGTAGAAGTGAGTGATTGCCGCCTCTCACCTTTGAGTTGAACCGTCTTTTTAAATTGGCATGCGGCTCCGCAGACCCTTTGGGAAGGCTTAACAGTGAGCGCAGACCCCTGTTAAATCGCTGGGCAGTGCCTGCCTGGCGTGTAGAAGGGATTGTGCCGTGACAGAGCAGAGGGAGCCCCTGCTGCCTGCCTGTCGATCGATCCCCTCTGTCGCCTGACCCCCTCGCTCGCTGTCCGCAGCTCTGAAAGCTGACTTTCCCACGAGCGCCAGCCCAATCTGCTTTTCAAATCATTCACACTCTCCACTCCCAACCCCCTTCCCGTAAGCAGTGGGCTCCAGGTCGTTACGGCTCACTACCTATTCTTCCTCACACTCCCCAACCTCTCCCCATTCAGCCCCCCCTCCTCGAGCCTGTTACACAGGAACAGGAGGAGGCCCCCATTCAGCCCCCCCTCCTCAAGCCTGTTACACAGGAACAGGAGGAGGCCATTCAGCCCCTCACGCCTGTTCTCCCCCCTTCAATGAGATCAGAGCTGAACTGCGTCGTGATTCCAGACACCCGACTGAGCCCCCATGTCCATTCACACCTTCCGACAGGAAAAATCTCTCAATCTCCAACTGAAAATTAACTTTGAGGGGTAACTGACAGTGCGGCGCTCCCTCAGTACTGACCCTCCGACAGTGCGGCACTCCCTCAGTACTGACCCTCCGACAGTGCGGCACTCCCTCAGTACTGACCCTCCGACAGTGCGGCGCTCCCTCAGTACTGACCCTCTGACAGTGCAGCACTCCCTCAGTACTGACCCTCCGACAGTGCAGCTCTCCCTCAGTACTGACCCTCCGACAGCGCAGCGCTCCCTCAGTACTGACCCTCCGACAGCGCGGCGCTCCCTCAGTACTGACCCTCAGACAGTGCGGCGCTCACTCAGTACTGACCCTCCGACTGTGCGGCGCTCCCTCAGCACTGACACTCCGACAGTGCACCTCTCCCTCAGCAATGACCCTCCGACAGTGCGGCACTCCCTCAGTACTGACCCTTCGACAGTGCGGCACTCCCTCAGTACTGACCCTCCGACAGTGCAGCTCTCCCTCAGTACTGACCCTCCGACAGCGCGGCGCTCCCTCAGTACTGACCCTCCGACAGCGCGGCGCTCCCTCAGTACTGACCCTCCGACAGCTCGGCGCTCACTCAGTACTGACCCTCCGACTGTGCGGCGCTCCCTCAGCACTGACACTCCGACAGTGCACCTCTCCCTCAGCACTGACACTCCGACAGTGCACCTCTCCCTCAGCAATGACCCTCCGACAGTGCAGCACTCCCTCAGTACTGACCCTCCGACAGTGCGGCACTCCCTCAGTTCTGACCCTCCGACAGTGCTGCACTCCCTCAGTACTGACCCTCCGACAGTGCAGCTCTCCCTCAGCACTGACCCTCCGACAGTGCGACACTCCCTCAGTACTGACCCTCCGACAGTGCGGCACTCCCTCGGTACTGACCTTCCGACAATGCGGCAGTCCCTCAGTACTGACCCTCCGACAGTGCAGCACTCCCTCAGTACTGACCCTCCAACAGTGCGGCGCTCCCTCAGTACTGACCCTCCGACAGTGCAGCACTCCCTCAGTACTGACCCTCCGATAGTGCGGCACTCCCTCAGTTCTGACCCTCAGACAGTGCAGCACTCCCTCAGTACTGACCCTCCGACTGTGCGGCGCTCCCTCAGTACTGACCCTCCGACAGTGCACATCTCCCTCAGCAATGACCCCCCGACAGTGCGGCACACCCTCAGTTCTGAGTTCTGACCCTCCGACAGTGCGGCACTTCCTCAGTACTGACCCTCCAACAGTGCAGCTCACCCTCAGTACTGACCCTCCCACAGTGCAGCGCTCCCTCAGCACTGACCCTCCGACAGTGCAGCACTCCCTCAGTACTGATCCTCCGACAGCGCGGCTCTCCCTCAGTACTGACCCTCCAACAGTGCGGCGTTCCCTCAGTACTGACCCTCCGACAGTACGGCGTTCCCTCAGTACTGACCCTCCGACAGTGCAGCACTCCCTCAGTACTGACCCTCCGACAGTACGGCACTCCCTCAGTACTGACCCTCCGACAGTGCAGCACTCCCTCAGTACTGACCCTCCGACAGTGCGGCTCTCCCTCAGTACTGACCCTCCGACAGTGCGGCTCTCCCTCAGTACTGACCCTCCGACAGTGCGGCGCTCCCTCAGTACTGACCCTCCGACAGTGCGGCACTCCCTCAGTACTGACCCTCCGACAGTGCGGCTCTCCCTCAGTACTGACCCTCCGACAGTGCGGCTCTCCCTCAGGACTGACCCTCCGACAGTGCGGCGCTCCCTCAGTACTGACCCTCCGACAGTGCAGCGCTCCCTCAGTACCGACCCTCCGACAGTGCGGCACTCCCTCAGTACTGACCCTCCGACAGTGCGGCGCTCCCTCAGTACTGACCCTCCGACAGTGCTGCACTCCCTCAGTACTGACCCTCCGACAGTGCGGCACTCCCTCAGTACTGACCCTCCGACAGTGCTGCACTCCCTCAGTACTGACCCTCCGACAGTGCGGCGCTCCCTCAGTACTGACCCTCCGACAGTGCGGCACTCCCTCAGTACTGACCCTCCGACAGTGCGGCACTCCCTCAGTACTGACCCTCCGACAGTGCGGTGCTCCCTCAGTACTGACCCTCCGACAGTGCAGCACTCCCTCAGTACTGACCCTCCGACAGTGCTGCGCTCCCTCGGCGCTGACCCTCCGACAGTGCAGCACTCCCTCGGCGCTGACCCTCCGACAGTGCGGCACTCCCTCAGTACTGACCCTCCGACAGTGCGGCACTCCCTCAGTACTGACCCTCCGACAGTGCGGCTCTCCCTCAGTACTGACCCTCCGACAGTGCGGCGCTCCCTCGGCGCTGACCCTCCGCCAGGCCCGGCCTAACGGAGACTTGGCCTATTCTCTTCGCAGGTCCGAGTGAGACGGGGCCAGAGACTCCGGAGGAGCCGGTCAGCAGCAGCAGCGGCGGGAGGAGGAGGAGGAGGGGGAGGGGGAGGAGGAGGAGGCGCCGCTGCCTGTGCAGCACCCCCTTCGAGCGGAACGGGGAGCCCGAGGTGGCTGGAAGGGGCCTGATCCCGACCCAGCAGGGAGGGGAGGAGGCGATGGCGGAGGAGGAGGAGGAGGAGGCCGGCCCTGCTCCCGGGGAAGCCTGGGTCTCGCGGCCGGTGGACGGGACCCTGTGGAAGGAGAGGGAGGAAGCCAAAGCTCAGGCCCGCGTGGGGCGGCAGATGGCAGCCCTGGTGAATGGCCTCGGGCGCAACGTGCTGGCCGAGCGAGAAGAGGGGTCAGTCCGGACCCTCTGCTCCCGGCCCCCGAGGAAGAGGACGGCCAAGACCAGACATTAGAGCCCGGAGGCTAACCCACCCCCACCCCGCCAAACCCTCCTAGCCCTGCAACAGGCCCGACTTGATTCCTGAAACCTTTCTCTCGCTGACCTTACTCTGCCTGCAAGATCCTGACTGGTTTGAACAAGGGCAAGAAGGAAATGTGTCCCCCCCCCAACCAACCAACCCCCCGAGAGCTCTGGGGGTGGGGGGAGGGGATCACAGCTTTGAAGGTTCAGGGGAAGGGATGTGAGGAGGAACTTGGCTTACTTGGAGCGAGTGTTCCCGGGGGGGCGGTGAGTGATGAAATCGGACCGGCGCACGAGAGAGGTAAAGATGAGGGGGGTCCCGCGGATATCGAGGAGGTCGGGGGAGTTGGGGGTTAGTGTGGGGTGGGGGCAAGCAGAGCTGACGAGGTGTTGCTCCTTGGGCAGAAAGTCTGGGCTGGAGGGGGTTAGTCTGGACCCCACCCCCCTCCGTGGTGCTGTGGACAGTGCGTGACCACCGCTGGGCTCAGGCAGGGGAAGAAGCGGGCGATTCTCCATCTGTCTGTCCGAGGACCAATGGAGGAGGGATCAGGAGGGGAGGCGAGGGTGGAAGGGGGGAAGGGAGGGCACGGAGAGAGGAGGGGCAGCAAAACTGTGAAGGCGTCAGAGAGAGAGAGAGAGAGGGTGCGGGAAAGATTGACGAGAATGGTTCCAGGGCTGAGGAAGTTCAGTGACGTGGAGAGATTGGAGAAGCCGAGACTGTTCTCCTTGGAGAAGAGAAGGTTGAGAGGAGATTGGATCGAGGTGTTCAAAATCATGAGGGGTCTGGACAGAGTCGATCGGGAGAAACTGTTCCCGTTGGTGGTGGGATCGGGAACCGGGGGACATAGATTTAAGGTGATTGGTGAAAGGAGCAACGGCGACATGAGGAGAAACTTTTTCACACAGCGAGTGGTTAGGGTCTGGAACGCACTGTCTGAGAGTGTGGGGGAGACAGGGTCAATCGAGTGGTTAGGATCTGGAACGCACTGTCTGAGAGTGTGGTAGGGACAGGGACAATCGGGCGGTTAGGATCTGGAATACACTGTGAGTGTGGTGGAGATAGGGTCAATCGAGTGGTTAGGGTCTGGAAAGCACTGTCTGAGAGTGTGGTGGAGACAGGGTCAATCGAGTGTTTAGGATCTGGAACGCACTGTCTGAGAGTGTGGTGGAGACAGGGTCAATCGAGTGGTTAGGGTCTGGAACGCACTGTCTGAGAGTGTGGTGGAGACAGGGTCAATCGAGTGTTTAGGATCTGGAACGCACTGTCTGAGAGTGTGGTGGAGACAGGGTCAATCGAGTGGTTAGGATCTGGAACGCGCTATCTGAGAGTGTGGTGGAGACAGGGTCAATCGAGTGGTTAGGATCTGGAACGCGCTGTCTGAGAGTGTGGTGGAGACAGGATCAATCGAGTGGTTAGGATCTGGAACGCACTGTCTGAGAGTGTGGGGGAGACAGGGTCAATCGAGTGGTTAGGATCTGGAACGCACTGTCTGAGAGTGTGGGGGAGACAGGGTCAATCGAGTGGTTAGGGTCTGGAACGCACTGTCTGAGAGTGTGGTGGAGACAGGGTCAATCGAGTGTTTAGGATCTGGAACGCACTGTCTGAGAGTGTGGGGTAGACAGGATCAATCGAGTGGTTGGGATCTGGAACGCACTGTCTGAGAGTGTGGGGGAGACAGGGTCAATCGAGTGGTTAGGATCTGGAACGCGCTGTCTGAGAGTGTGGTGGAGACAGGGTCAATCGAGTGGTTAGGATCTGGAACGCACTGTCTGAGACTGTGGGGGAGACAGGGTCAATCGAGTGGTTAGGATCTGGAACGCACTGTCGGAGAGTGTGGTGGAGACAGGGTCAATCAAGTGGTTAGGATCTGGAATGCACTGTCTGAGAGTGTGGTGGGGACAGGCACAATCGGGTGGTTAGGATCTGGAATACACTGAGTGTGGTGGAGATAGGGTCAATCGAGTGGTTAGGGTCTGGAACGCACTGTCTGAGAGTGTGGTGGAGACAGGGTCAATCGAGTGTTTAGGATCTGGAACGCACTGTCTGAGAGTGTGGGGGAGACAGGGTCAATCGAGTGGTTAGGGTCTGGAACGCACGGTCTGAGAGTGTGGTGGAGACATGGTCAATCGAGTGTTTAGGATCTGGAACGCACTGTCTGAGAGTGTGGTGGAGACAGGGTCAATCGAGTGGTTAGGGTCTGGAACGCACTGTCTGAGAGTGTGGTGGAGACAGGGTCAATCGAGTGTTTAGAATTTGGAACGCACTGTCTGAGAGTGTGGGGGAGACAGGGTCAATCGAGTGGTTAGGATCTGGAACGCACTGTCTGAGTGTGGGGGAGACAGGGTCAATCGAGCGGTTAGGGTCTGGAACGCACTGTCTGAGAGTGTGGTGGAGACAGGGTCAATCGAGTGTTTAGGATCTGGAACGCACTGTCTGAGAGTGTGGGGGAGACAGGGTCAATCGAGTGGTTAGGGTCTGGAAAGCACTGTCTGAGAGTGTGGTGGAGACAGGGTCAATTGAGTGTTTAGGATCTGGAACGCACTGTCTGAGAGTGTGGTGGAGACAGGGTCAATCGAGTGGTTAGGGTCTGGAACGCACTGTCTGAGAGTGTGGTGGAGACGGTCAATCGAGTGTTTAGGATCTGGAACGCACTGTCTGAGAGTGTGGGGGAGACAGGGTCAATCGAGTGGTTAGGATCTGGAATGCACTGTCTGCGAGTGTGGGGGAGACAGGGTCAATCGAGTGGTTAGGATCTGGAACGCGCTGTCTGAGAGTGTGGTGGAGACAGGGTCAATCGAGTGGTTAGGATCTGGAACGCGCTGTCTGAGAGTGTGGTGGAGACAGGGTCAATCGAGTGGTTAGGATCTGGAACGCACTGTCTGAGAGTGTGGGGGAGACAGGGTCAATCGAGTGGTTAGGATCTGGAACGCACTGTCTGAGAGTGTGGGGGAGACAGGGTCAATCGAGTGGTTAGGGTCTGGAACGCACTGTCTGAGAGTGTGGTGGAGACAGGGTCAATCGAGTGTTTAGGATCTGGAACGCACTGTCTGAGAGTGTGGGGGAGACAGGGTCAATCGAGTTGTTAGGATCTGGAATGTACTGTCTGAGAGTGTGGTGGAGACAGGGTCAATCGAGTGGTTAGGATCTGGAATGTAATGTCTGAGAGTGTGGGGGAGACAGGGTCAATCGAGTGGTTAGGATCTGTAACGCACTGTCTGAGAGTGTGGGGGAGACAGGGTCAATCGAGTGGTTAGGATCTGGAACGCGCTGTCTGAGAGTGTGGGGGAGACAGGGTCAATCGAGTGGTTAGGATCTGGAACGCACTGTCTGACAGTGTGGGGGAGACAGGGTCAATCGAGTGGTTAGGATCTGGAATGCACTGTCTGAGAGTGTGGTGGGGACAGGGTCAATCGAGTGGTTAGGATCTGGAACGCGCTGTCTGAGTGTGGTGGAGACAGGGTCAATCGAGTGGTTAGGATCTGGAACGTACTGTCTGAGAGTGTGGGGGAGACAGGGTCAATCGAGTGGTTAGGATCTGGAACGTACTGTCTGAGAGTGTGGGGGAGACAGGGTCAATCGAGTGGTTAGGATCTGGAACGCACTGTCTGAGATCGTGGGGGAGACAGGGTCAATCGAGTGGTTAGGATCTGGAACGCACTGTCTGAGAGTGTGGTGGAGACAGGGTCAATCGTGTGGTTAGGTTCTGGAACGCACTGTCTGAGAGTGTGGGGGAGACAGGGTCAATCGAGTGGTTAGGATCTGGAACGCACTGTCTGAGAGTGTGGGGTAGACAGGATCAATCGAGTGGTTAGGATCTGGAACGCACTGTCTGAGAGTGTGGGGGAGACAGGGTCAATCGAGTGGTTAGGATCTGGAACGCACTGTCTGAGAGTGTGGTGGAGACAGGGTCAATCGAGTGGTTAGGATCTGGAACGCACTGTCTGAGAGTGTGGGGTAGACAGGATCAATCGAGTGGTTAGGATCTGGAACGCACTGTCTGAGAGTGTGGGGGAGACAGGGTCAATCGAGTGGTTAGGATCTGGAATGCACTGTCTGAGAGTGTGGTGGAGACAGGGTGAATCGAGTGGTTAGGATCTGGAACGCACTGTCTGAGAGTGTGGGGGAGACAGGGTCAATCAAGTGGTTAGGATCTGGAACGCACTGTCTGAGATCGTGGGGGAGACAGGGTCAATCGAGTGGTTAGGATCTGGAACGCACTGTCTGAGAATGTGGTGGAGACAGGGTCAATCGAGTGGTTAGGATCTGGAACGCACTGTCTGAGATCGTGGGGGAGACAGGGTCAATCGTGTGGTTAGGTTCTGGAACGCACTGTCTGAGAGTGTGGGGGAGACAGGGTCAATCGAGTGGTTAGGATCTGGAACGCACTGTCTGAGATCGTGGGGGAGACAGGGTCAATCGTGTGGTTAGGTTCTGGAACGCACTGTCTGAGAATGTGGGGGAGACTGGGTCAATCGAGTGTTTAGGATCTGGAACGCACTGTCTGAGAGTGTGGGGTAGACAGGATCAATCGAGTGGTTAGGATCTGGAATGCACTGTCTGAGAGTGTGGGGGAGACAGGGTCAGTCGAGTGGTTAGGATCTGGAACGCGCTGTCTGAGAGTGTGGTGGAGACAGGGTCAATCGAGTGGTTAGGATCTGGAACGCACTGTCTGAGAGTGTGGGGGAGACAGGGTCAATCAAGTGGTTAGGATCTGGAACGCACTGTCGGAGAGTGTGGTGGAGACAGGGTCAATCAAGTGGTTAGGATCTGGAATGCACTGTCTGAGAGTGTGGGGGAGACAGGGACAATCGGGTGGTTAGGATCTGGAATACACTGTGAGTGTGGTGGAGATAGGGTCAATCGAGTGGTTAGGGTCTGGAATGCACTGTCTGAGAGTGTGGGGGAGACAGGGTCAATCGAGTGGTTAGGGTCTGGAACGCACTGTCTGAGAGTGTGGTGGAGACATGGTCAATCGAGTGTTTAGGATCTGGAACGCACTGTCTGAGAGTGTGGTGGAGACAGGGTCAATTAAGTGGTTAGGGTCTGGAACGCACTGTCTGAGAGTGTGGTGGAGACAGGGTCAATCGAGTGTTTAGAATCTGGAACGCACTGTCTGAGAGTGTGGGGGAGACAGGGTCAATCGAGTGGTTAGGATCTGGAACGCGCTGTCTGAGAGTGTGGGGGAGACAGGGTCAATCGAGTGGTTAGGATCTGGAACGCACTGTCTGCGAGTGTGGGGGAGACAGGGTCAATCGAGTGGTTAGGATCTGGAACGCGTTGTCTGAGAGTGTGGTGGAGACAGGGTCAATCGAGTGGTTAGGATCTGGAACGCACTGTCTGAGAGTGTGGGGGAGACAGGGTCAATCGAGTGGTTAGGATCTGGAACGCACTGTCTGAGAGTGTGGGGGAGACAGGGTCAATCGAGTGGTTAGGGTCTGGAACGCATTGTCTGAGAGTGTGGTGGAGACAGGGTCAATCGAGTGTTTAGGATCTGGAACGCACTGTCTGAGAGTGTGGGGGAGACAGGGTCAATCGAGTTGTTAGGATCTGGAATGTACTGTCTGAGAGTGTGGTGGAGACAGGGTCAATCGAGTGGTTAGGATCTGGAATGCACTGTCTGAGAGTGTGGGGGAGACAGGGTCAATCGAGTGGTTAGGATCTGTAATGCACTGTCTGAGAGTGTGGGGGAGACAGGGTCAATCGAGTGGTTTGGATCTGGAACACGCTGTCTGAGTGTGGTGGAGACAGGGTCAATCGAGTGGTTAGGATCTGGAACGCACTGTCTGAGATCGTGGGGGAGACAGGGTCAATCGTGTGGTTAGGTTCTGGAACGCACTGTCTGAGTGTGGTGGAGAAAGGGTCAATCGAGTGGTTAGGATCTGGAACGCACTGTCTGAGAGTGTGGTGGAGACAGGGTCAATCGAGTGTTTAGGATCTGGAACGCACTGTCTGAGAGTGTGGGGTAGACAGGATCAATCGAGTGGTTAGGATCTGGAACGCACTGTCTGAGAGTGTGGGGGAGACAGGGTCAATCGAGTGGTTAGGATCTGGAACGCACTGTCTGAGAGTGTGGTGGAGACAGCGTCAATCGAGTGGTTAGGATCTGGAACGCACTGTCTGAGAGTGTGGGGGAGACAGGGTCAAACGAGTGGTTGGGATCTGGAACGCACTGTCTGAGAGTGTGGGGGAGACAGGGTCAATCGAGTGGTTAGGGTCTGGAACGCACTGTCTGAGAGTGTGGTGGAGACAGGGTCAATCGAGTGTTTAGGATCTGGAACGCACTGTCTGACAGTGTGGGGGAGACAGGGTCAATCGAGTGGTTAGGATCTGGAACGCACTGTCTGAGAGTGTGGTGGAGACAGGGTCAATCAAGTGTTTAGGATCTGGAACGCACTGTCTGACAGTGTGGGGGAGACAGGGTCAATCGAGTGGTTAGGATCTGGAACGCACTGTCTGAGAGTGTGGGGGAGACAGGGTCAATCGAGTGGTTAGGATCTGGAACGCACTGTCTGAGAGTGTGGGGGAGACAGGGTCAATCGAGTGGTTAGGATCTGGAATGCACTGTCTGAGAGTGTGGTGGGGACAGGGTCAATCGAGTGGTTAGGATCTGGAACGCGCTGTCTGAGTGTGGTGGAGACAGGGTCAATCGAGTGGTTAGGATCTGGAACGTACTGTCTGAGAGTGTGGGGGAGACAGGGTCAATCGAGTGGTTAGGATCTGGAACGTACTGTCTGAGAGTGTGGGGGAGACAGGGTCAATCGAGTGGTTAGGATCTGGAACGCACTGTCTGAGATCGTGGGGGAGACAGGGTCAATCGAGTGGTTAGGATCTGGAACGCACTGTCTGAGAGTGTGGTGGAGACAGGGTCAATCGTGTGGTTAGGTTCTGGAACGCACTGTCTGAGAGTGTGGGGGAGACAGGGTCAATCGAGTGGTTAGGATCTGGAACGCACTGTCTGAGAGTGTGGGGTAGACAGGATCAATCGAGTGGTTAGGATCTGGAACGCACTGTCTGAGAGTGTGGGGGAGACAGGGTCAATCGAGTGGTTAGGATCTGGAACGCACTGTCTGAGAGTGTGGTGGAGACAGGGTCAATCGAGTGGTTAGGATCTGGAACGCACTGTCTGAGAGTGTGGGGTAGACAGGATCAATCGAGTGGTTAGGATCTGGAACGCACTGTCTGAGAGTGTGGGGGAGACAGGGTCAATCGAGTGGTTAGGATCTGGAATGCACTGTCTGAGAGTGTGGTGGAGACAGGGTGAATCGAGTGGTTAGGATCTGGAACGCACTGTCTGAGAGTGTGGGGGAGACAGGGTCAATCAAGTGGTTAGGATCTGGAACGCACTGTCTGAGATCGTGGGGGAGACAGGGTCAATCGAGTGGTTAGGATCTGGAACGCACTGTCTGAGAATGTGGTGGAGACAGGGTCAATCGAGTGGTTAGGATCTGGAACGCACTGTCTGAGATCGTGGGGGAGACAGGGTCAATCGTGTGGTTAGGTTCTGGAACGCACTGTCTGAGAGTGTGGGGGAGACAGGGTCAATCGAGTGGTTAGGATCTGGAACGCACTGTCTGAGATCGTGGGGGAGACAGGGTCAATCGTGTGGTTAGGTTCTGGAACGCACTGTCTGAGAATGTGGGGGAGACTGGGTCAATCGAGTGTTTAGGATCTGGAACGCACTGTCTGAGAGTGTGGGGTAGACAGGATCAATCGAGTGGTTAGGATCTGGAATGCACTGTCTGAGAGTGTGGGGGAGACAGGGTCAGTCGAGTGGTTAGGATCTGGAACGCGCTGTCTGAGAGTGTGGTGGAGACAGGGTCAATCGAGTGGTTAGGATCTGGAACGCACTGTCTGAGAGTGTGGGGGAGACAGGGTCAATCAAGTGGTTAGGATCTGGAACGCACTGTCGGAGAGTGTGGTGGAGACAGGGTCAATCAAGTGGTTAGGATCTGGAATGCACTGTCTGAGAGTGTGGGGGAGACAGGGACAATCGGGTGGTTAGGATCTGGAATACACTGTGAGTGTGGTGGAGATAGGGTCAATCGAGTGGTTAGGGTCTGGAATGCACTGTCTGAGAGTGTGGGGGAGACAGGGTCAATCGAGTGGTTAGGGTCTGGAACGCACTGTCTGAGAGTGTGGTGGAGACATGGTCAATCGAGTGTTTAGGATCTGGAACGCACTGTCTGAGAGTGTGGTGGAGACAGGGTCAATTAAGTGGTTAGGGTCTGGAACGCACTGTCTGAGAGTGTGGTGGAGACAGGGTCAATCGAGTGTTTAGAATCTGGAACGCACTGTCTGAGAGTGTGGGGGAGACAGGGTCAATCGAGTGGTTAGGATCTGGAACGCGCTGTCTGAGAGTGTGGGGGAGACAGGGTCAATCGAGTGGTTAGGATCTGGAACGCACTGTCTGCGAGTGTGGGGGAGACAGGGTCAATCGAGTGGTTAGGATCTGGAACGCGTTGTCTGAGAGTGTGGTGGAGACAGGGTCAATCGAGTGGTTAGGATCTGGAACGCACTGTCTGAGAGTGTGGGGGAGACAGGGTCAATCGAGTGGTTAGGATCTGGAACGCACTGTCTGAGAGTGTGGGGGAGACAGGGTCAATCGAGTGGTTAGGGTCTGGAACGCATTGTCTGAGAGTGTGGTGGAGACAGGGTCAATCGAGTGTTTAGGATCTGGAACGCACTGTCTGAGAGTGTGGGGGAGACAGGGTCAATCGAGTTGTTAGGATCTGGAATGTACTGTCTGAGAGTGTGGTGGAGACAGGGTCAATCGAGTGGTTAGGATCTGGAATGCACTGTCTGAGAGTGTGGGGGAGACAGGGTCAATCGAGTGGTTAGGATCTGTAATGCACTGTCTGAGAGTGTGGGGGAGACAGGGTCAATCGAGTGGTTTGGATCTGGAACACGCTGTCTGAGTGTGGTGGAGACAGGGTCAATCGAGTGGTTAGGATCTGGAACGCACTGTCTGAGATCGTGGGGGAGACAGGGTCAATCGTGTGGTTAGGTTCTGGAACGCACTGTCTGAGTGTGGTGGAGAAAGGGTCAATCGAGTGGTTAGGATCTGGAACGCACTGTCTGAGAGTGTGGTGGAGACAGGGTCAATCGAGTGTTTAGGATCTGGAACGCACTGTCTGAGAGTGTGGGGTAGACAGGATCAATCGAGTGGTTAGGATCTGGAACGCACTGTCTGAGAGTGTGGGGGAGACAGGGTCAATCGAGTGGTTAGGATCTGGAACGCACTGTCTGAGAGTGTGGTGGAGACAGCGTCAATCGAGTGGTTAGGATCTGGAACGCACTGTCTGAGAGTGTGGGGGAGACAGGGTCAAACGAGTGGTTGGGATCTGGAACGCACTGTCTGAGAGTGTGGGGGAGACAGGGTCAATCGAGTGGTTAGGGTCTGGAACGCACTGTCTGAGAGTGTGGTGGAGACAGGGTCAATCGAGTGTTTAGGATCTGGAACGCACTGTCTGACAGTGTGGGGGAGACAGGGTCAATCGAGTGGTTAGGATCTGGAACGCACTGTCTGAGAGTGTGGTGGAGACAGGGTCAATCAAGTGTTTAGGATCTGGAACGCACTGTCTGACAGTGTGGGGGAGACAGGGTCAATCGAGTGGTTAGGGTCTGGAACGCACTGTCTGAGAGTGTGGGGGAGACAGGGTCAATCGAGTGGTTAGGATCTGGAACGCACTGTCTGAGAGTGTGGGGGAGACGGGGTCAATCGAGTGGTTAGGATCTGGAATGCACTGTCTGAGAGTGTGGGGGAGACAGGGTCAATCGAGTGGTTAGGATCTGGAACGCACTGTCCGAGAGTGTGGGGGAGACAGGGTCAATTGAGTGGTTAGGATCTGGAATGCACTGTCGGAGAGTGGTGGAGACAGGGTCAATCAAGTGGTTAGGATCTGGAACACACTGTCTGAGAGTGTGGGGGAGACAGGGTCAATCGAGTGGTTAGGATCTGGAATGCACTGTCTGAGAGTGTGGTGGGGACAGGGACAATCGGGTGGTTAGGATCTGGAATACACTGTGAGTGTGGTGGAGATAGGGTCAATCGAGTGGTTAGGATCTGGAACGCACTGAGAGTGTGGTGGAGACAGGGTCAATCGAGTGGTTAGGATCTGGAACACACTGTCTGAGAGTGTGGTGGAGACAGGGTCAATCGAGTGGTTAGGATCTGGAACACACTGTCTGAGAGTGTGGGGGAGACAGGATCAATCGAGTGGTTGGGATCTGGAACGCACTGTCTGAGATTGTGGTGGAGACAGGGTCAATCGAGTGGTTAGGATCTGGAACGCGCTGTCTGAGAGTGTGGTGGAGACAGGGTCAATCGACTGGTTAGGATCTGGAACGCACTGTCTGACAGTGTGGGGGAGACAGGGTCAATCGAGTGGTTAGGATCTGGAACGCACTATCTGAGATCGTGGGGGAGACAGGGTCAATCGTGTGGTTAGGTTCTGGAACGCACAGTCTGAGTGTGGTGGAGACAGGGTCAATCGAGTGGTTAGGATATGGAACGCACTGTCTGAGAGTGTGGTGGGGACAGGGTCAATCGAGGCTTTGGGAAGGGAATTGGATCCTGATCTGAAAAAGGAGAATGTGCGGGGTTACAGGGAGAAGACTGGGAGGGGGTGTGGGGGCGGATGAATTTATCTTGTAGAGAACCAGCAGAGATGAGCCAAATGGCCTCCTTGTGCTGTATCCATAACAGCACCCCCATCACTCTCAAAGAGACGAATCAAAGAGGGGATGGGTAAGGCTGCAGAGGGTGACGGGATGGTGAGAGGTCGGTGACGGGAGGGGAGAGGGGGAGTGGGTGATGATATAGAGAGGTGTGGGTGAGGCATGGGAGAGAGTGTGACCAGGTCAGAATTTAACGATTGGGTCTTCATATGAAACTCATGGGACACTGTACACAGTTCCTGTCTCTGTATCCTTCGGTTAGACCACACTCGGAGCACTGTACACAGTTCCGGTCCCCGTATCCCTCAGTTAGACCACACTCGGAGCACTATGCATAATTCTGGTCTCCGTATCCCTCGGTTAGACCACCATTGGAGCACTGTGCACAGTTCCGGTCTCCGTATCCCTTGGTTAGACCACACTCGGAGCACTGTGCACAGATCCTGTCTCCATATCCCTCGGTTAGACCACACTCGGAGCACTGTGCACCGTTCCGGTCTCCATATCCCTCGGTTAGACCACACTCGGAGCACTGTGCACAGTTCCGGTCTCCATATCCCTCGGTTAGACCACACTCGGAGCACTGTGTACAGTTCCGGTCTCCATATCCCTCGATAAGACCACACTCAGAGCACTGTGCACAGTTCCGGTCTCCATATCCCTTGGTTAGACCACACTTGGAGCACTGTGCACAGTTCCGGTCTCCGTATCCCTCGGTTAGACCACACTCGGAGCACTGTGCACAGTTCCGGTCTCCATATCCCTCGGTTAGACCACACTCGGAGCACCGTGCACAGTTCCGGTCTCCATATCCCTCGGTTAGACCACACTCGGAGCACCGTGCACAGTTCCGGTCTCCGTATCCCTCGGTTAGACCGCACTGGGAGCACTGGGCACATTTTATAAAAAAGATATACAGTCTTTAGAGCAGGTGCTAAAAGCATCAACAAGGATGGTCCCAGACCTGAGAGGTGAAAGGTATCAGGAAGGATTGAACAGCCCTGGGGCTCTGTGCTCTGGAAAAGAGAAGGCTGAGGGGGTGACCTGATCGAGGTCTGTAAGACTCTGAGAGGGTTTGGATGGGGTCGATGTAGAGACGATGTTTCCGGGTGTGTGTGGGGGTGGGTGGGGAGGGGGGTGGAGAGACCAGAACGAGGGGGCCGTCAGTGTAAGACAGTCACTCATAAATCTAATGGGGAATTCAGGAGAAAGTTCCTTTACCCAGAGAGAGAGAGAGGGGGTGGCGGAGCGGGGGGAGAATGTGGAACTCGCCCCCACAGGGAGTGGACGAGGGGAATTGTTTGGGGGTGGGGGGAGGAAGCTGGATAAACACACGAGGGGGACGGGGGAGAAGGATATGAGGGAGGGAGGGAGGGGGAGGCGGTGAGACCACACGCAGACTGACTCATCACAACCCAAGACTTTATTCAACTGCGGCTCGGAAACACAAACACTTGCCGTGTGAGAGAGAGGGAGAGAGAGAGATTGAGAGAGGGAGAGAGGGAGAGAGAGAGAGAGAGAGAGTGGGGGGCGAGTGGGGTGGGATTGCGGGTGGGGTGTGAGATCAGACTGTCCCTCACGAGTGCCGACGGCGGACGAAACCCGTTGGGCCCGGGGTCTCCTCTCAGCCACCATCACAGCATCACCTTCAGGTCAGCCCTGCTCGCCTGCTCGGACAGCAGCGCTTGTTTGCTCTCCGCGCTCAGCGGGTTTCTCCCTAGCCTGAAGGGAGACAGAGAGGAAGAGGACGAGTCAGCTCTGACCGCAGTCACAGTGGCGCCACGTCATTCTCGTCCCCCCATCCCTCCCTCCTTGCCAAGAATAGAGAGGCACGTTGGTCCCCCACACCCCCACCACAACCCCCCCACCACCACCCTGGGCTTTCCTGCTTGCACACTCACCAGGGCGAAGGCAAAGAATGCCAAACTATCACAACAATTCACACCGCAGGAGAAGAGAGTGCCGACCGCTTGGCTCTGGTTTGGCTGTGAAGCGTTGCCGCGCCTGAAGGACAACGCGCGCTGTCTCCGAGTGGGCACGGACCAGCCCCATTACCAGCTCGCCCGGGTTTTCGGCAAGCGGCCGCCGTTCGCGGCAGCGATCGGCGCACGCTCGGGGTTGCTCGGCAAGTGCTGTCCGATCGCACCCAGCGGGCAGACGTTTGGGTTTTTTTTTGCCAGCGCCGCCTGCTTTGAGCAGCGGTCTGTAACTCAGCCGATTAGGAACAGCCAGATGGGAATGTGCTGCTTGATTCGAGCGGCCGGTCGCTGGGGCGTAGGGGTCCACACACCCGGCACCGGAATTCACACGCACGCGCGAAGCCGCTCGATTGGGTGGGAGACGGGACATCTTTCGGGCCGATCGACTGCAAATGGAAGGCCTCGGCAACATGCCACCCGGCAGTGACATTCCCGAGCTAGCGTACTAAGGGGTTATTAGAACCCCATTTCCTCTGTAACAGCTCCCCAGTTGCTCTTTGCAAACTTTCACTGTCTCAGGAAAAAAGAACCTCCATTTTGGACGGCACCTGGAATAAAATTTCCACCCGGAGGTTTGCCAGCGGAATTCAACCACAACAGGTCTCGAGCGATGGGGAGGTGGTGGGGAGATACTTGACCAGGTGGCCTAAAGTTCGGTCGAAGAGCATGATTTTAGGTGCATCTTAAATGAGAGAGAGAGAGAGAGAGAGAGAGCGCGGGGGCGGGGGGATTGGAGAGGTATACTGAGGGAATTCCAGGCAGCTGAAGGCTCGGACGCCGATGGTGGAGCGATGGGGAATCGGGGGGATGGTCAAGAGGCTGGAATTGGAGGAGCGCAGAGATCTCGGAGGGTCGTAGGCGTGTTACAGAGATAGGGTGGGTTGTAGGGGGCTGGAGGAGGTTACAGAGATAGGGAGGGTTGTAGGGGCTGGAGGAGGTTACAGAGATAGGGAGGGTTGTAGGGGCTGGAGGAGGTTACAGAGATAGGGAGGGTTGTAGGGGGCTGGAGGAGGTTACAGAGATAGGGAGGGTTGTAGGGGCTGGAGGAGGTTACAGAGATAGGGAGGGTTGTAGGGGGCTGGAGGAGGTTACAGAGATAGGGAGGGGTGTAGGGGCTGGAGGAGGTTACAGAGATAGGGAGGGTTGTAGGGGCTGAGGGGCTGGAGGAGTTTACAGAGATAGGGAGGGTTGTAGGGGCTGGAGGAGGTTACAGAGATAGGGAGGGTTGTAGGGGTTGGAGGAGGTTACAGAGATAGGGAGGGTTGTAGGGGCTGGAGGAGGTTACAGAGGTAGGGAGGGTTGTTGGGGCTGGAGGAGGTTACAGAGACAGGGAGTGTTGTAGGGGCTGGAGGAGGTTACAGAGATAGGAAGGGTTGTAGGGGCTGGAGGAGGTTACAGAGATAGGGAGGGTTGTAGAGACTGGAGGAGGTTGCAGAGATAGGGAGGGTTGTAGGGGCTGGAGGAGGTTACAGAGATAGGGAGGGTTGTAGGGGCTGGAGGAGGTTACAGAGATAGGGAGGGTTGTGGGGGCTGGAGGAGGTTACAGAGATAGGGAGGGTTGTGGGGGCTGGAGGAGGTTACAGAGATAGGGAGGGTTGTAGGGGCTGGAGGAGGTTACAGAGATAGGGAGGGTTGTAGGGGCTGGAGGAGGTTACAGAGATAGGGAGGGTTGTGGGGGCTGGAGGAGGTTACAGAGATAAGGAGAGTTGTAGGGGCTGAGGGGCTGGAGGAGTTTACAGAGATAGGGAGGGTTGTAGGGGGCTGGAGGAGGTTACAGAGATAGGGAGGGGTGTAGGGGCTGGAGGAGGTTACAGAGATAGGGAGGGTTGTAGGGGCTGAGGGGCTGGAGGAGTTTACAGAGATAGGGAGGGTTGTAGGGGCTGGAGGAGGTTACAGAGATAGGGAGGGTTGTAGGGGTTGGAGGAGGTTACAGAGATAGGGAGGGTTGTAGGGGCTGGAGGAGGTTACAGAGGTAGGGAGGGTTGTTGGGGCTGGAGGAGGTTACAGAGACAGGGAGTGTTGTAGGGGCTGGAGGAGGTTACAGAGATAGGAAGGGTTGTAGGGGCTGGAGGAGGTTACAGAGATAGGGAGGGTTGTAGGGGCTGGAGGAGGTTACAGAGATAGGGAGGGTTGTGGGGGCTGGAGGAGGTTACAGAGATAGGGAGGGTTGTGGGGGCTGGAGGAGGTTACAGAGATAGGGAGGGTTGTAGGGGCTGGAGGAGGTTACAGAGATAGGGAGGGTTGTAGGGGCTGGAGGAGGTTACAGAGATAGGGAGGGTTGTGGGGGCTGGAGGAGGTTACAGAGATAAGGAGAGTTGTAGGGGCTGAGGGGCTGGAGGAGTTTACAGAGATAGGGAGGGGCCATGACCATGGAATGGTTTGAAAACAATGACAAAAGTAAGTGGCAAGTAACATTCACGCCACACGAGTGCCAGGGAATGACCATCTCCAACAAGAGAGAATCCAACCCCTGACATTCAATGGCATTACGATCACTGAATTCCCCACTATCAACATCCTGGGGGTTACCATTGACCAGAAACTGAACTGGACCAGCCATATAAATACTGTGGCTACAAGAGCAGGTCAGAGGCTGGGAATCCTGCGATGAGTAACTCACCTCCTGACTCCCCAAAGCCTGTCCACCATCTACAAAGCACAAGTCAGGAGTGTGATGGGATACTCCCCACTTGCCTGGATGAGTGCAGCTCCCACAACACTCAAGAAGCTCGATTCTGTCCAGGACAAAGCAGCCCCGCTTGATTGGCACCCCATCCACAAACATTCACTCCCTCCACCACCGACGCACAGTAGCAGCCGTGTTTGTACCATCTACAAGATGCACTGCAGCAACTCACCAAGGCTCCTTCGACAGCACCTTCCAAACCCACAACCACTACCATCTAGAAGGACAAGGGCAGCAGACACATGGGAAACACCCACCACCTGGAAGTTCCCCTCCAAGTCACTCACCATCCCGACTTGGGAATATATCGGCCGTTCCTTCACTGTCGCTGGGTCAAAATCCTGGAACTCCCTCCCTAACAGCACCGTGGGTGTACCTACACCACACGGGGACTGCAGCGGCTCAAGAAGGCAGCTCACCACCACCTTCTCAAGATGCAATTAGGGATGGGGAATAAATGCTGGGCCCGGCCAGCGAAGCCCACATCCCATGAAGGGCTGGGAGTTACAATTCCATGACGAGTGCCAGAGGCAATAGGAAGGTTAACCATGATATTGGTGACTCTGTGTAAATTCCCACTAGAATAACTTACCAGAGTTTGCGCAGCCGAAGGCAGGTCTGAATGAGGGTGACAAAGCTGGGCACAGATCCCTCTGTGAAATGATTCCCCGTTAGGTAGAGGAACTGGATGGTGCGATTGACACAGAGCGCAGAGATCAGTTCCTCAGCCGCAACGTCAGTGAGGCCATTAAAACCCAGCCTGAGACGGAGAGAGAGAGAGAGAGAGTGAATCAGGTAGGGTTGAATAAGAGGAGTGAATCAGGGAGGGGTGAAGGAGAGAGAGGGAGTGAACCAGGGAGGGGTAGAGAAGAAGTGAATCAGGGCGGGGTAAAGGAGAGGGTGTAAATCGGGGGGAATGAAGGAGAGAGGGAGTGAATCAGGGAGGGGTGGAGGAGAGAGGGTGTGGATCAGGGCGGGGTGATAGAGAGAAGGAATGAATCAGGGAAGGGTGAAGGAGAAAAGAGTGAAACAGGGCGGGAGTGAAGGAGAGACTGAATCAAGGCGGGAATGAAGGAGGGAGGAAGTGAATCAGGGAGGGGTGAAGGAGAAAGGGAGTGAATCAGGGAGGGGTAGAGAAGAAGTGAATCAGGGCGGGGTAAAGGAGAGGGTGTAAATCGGGGGGAATGAAGGAGAGAGGGAGTGAACCAGGGAGGGGTAATGGAGAGGGAGTGAATAAAGCAGGGTGGAGAGAGAGTGAATCAGCAAGTTCAAGGAGAGAGGGAGTGAATAAATCATGGTGGAGAGAGTGAATCAGGGAGGGGTGAAGGAGAGTGGGAGTGAATCAGGGAGGGGTGAAGGAGAGAGGGAGTGAATCAGGGCGGAGTGAAGGAGAGAGAGAGTGAATCAAGGCGGGGTGATGGAGAGAAGGAGTGAATCAGGGCGGGGTGAAGGAGAGAGAGAGTGAATCAGGGAGGGGTGAAGGAGAGAAGGAGTGAATCTCGGCGGGAGTGAAGGAGAGAGGGAGTGAATCAGGGAGAGGTGAAGGAGAGAGGGTGTGAATCAGGGCGGGGTGATGGAGAGAAGGAGTGAATCAGGGCGGGGTGAAGGAGAGAGAGAGTGAATCAGGGAGGGGTGAAGGAGAGAAGGAGTGAATCAGGGCGGGGTGAAGGAGAGAGGGAGTGAACCAGGGAGAGGTGAAGGAGAGAGGGTGTGAATCAGGGCGGGGTGATGGAGAGAGGGAGTGAATCAGGGAGGGGTGAAGGAGAGAGGGAGTGAATCAGGGAGGGGTGAAGGAGAGAGGGTGTGAATCAGGGAGGGGTGATGGAGAGAGGGAGTGAATCAGGGAGGGGTGAAGGAGAGAGGGAGTGAATCAGGGCGGGGTGAAGGAGAGATGGAGTGAACCAGGGAGGGGTGAAGGAGAGAGGGAGTGAACCAGGGTGGGAGTGAAGGAGAGAGGGAGTGAATCAGGGCGGGGTGAAGGATAGAGGGTGTTAATCAGGGCAGGGTGATGGAGAGAGGGAGTGAATCAAAGCAGGGTGGAGAGAGAGTGAATCAGGGCAGGGTGAAGGAGAGAGGGAGTGAATCAAATCAGGGTGGAGAGAGTGAATCAGGGCGGGGTGAAGGAGAGAAGGAGTGAATCAGGGCGGGGTGAAGGAGAGAAGGAGTGAATCAGGGCGGGGTGAAGGAGAGAGGGAGTGAACCAGGGTGGGAGTGAAGGAGAGAGGGGGTGAATCAGGGCGGGGTGAAGGAGAGGAGTGAATCAGGGCAGGGTGATGGAGAGAGGGAGTGAATCAGGGCGGGAGTGAAGGACCGAGGGTGTGAATCAGGGCGGGAGTGAAGGAGAGAGGGAGTGAATCAGGGCGGAGTGAAGGAGAGAGGGAGATAATCAAAGCAGGGTGGAGAGAGAGTGAATCAGAGTAGGGTGAAGGAAAGAGGGAGTGAATCATGGCAGGAGTGAAGGAGAGGAGGAGTGAAACAGGGCGGGAGTGAAGGAGAGTGTGAATCAAGGCGGGAATGAAGGAGGGAGGGAGTGAATCAGAGAGGGGGGAGGGAGTGAATCAGAGAGGGGTGAAGGAGAGAGAGGGTGTGAATCAGGGCGGGGTGAAGGAGAGAGGGAGTAAATCAGGGGTGGATGAAGGAGAGAGGGAGTGAATCAAAGCAGGGTGAAGGAGAGAGGGAGTGAATAAAGGTAGGGTGGAGAGAGAGTGATTCAGAGCAGGGTGAAGGAGAGAGGGAGTGAATCGGAGGGGTGAAGGAGAGAGGGAACAAATCAGGGTGGGAGTGAAGGAGAGGGGACGAATCAGGGTGGGAGTGAAGGAGACAGGGAACGAATCAGGGTGTGAGTGAAGGAGAGAGGTGACGAATCAGGGAGGGGTGAAGGAGAGAGAGAGTGAATCAGGGTGGGAGTGAAGGAGAGGGGGAACGAATCAGGGTGGGAGTGAAGGAGAGAGGGAATGAATCAAGACAGGAGTGAAGGAGAGAGGGAGTGAATCAGGGTGGGAGTGAAGGAGAGAGGGAACGAATCAGGGTGGGAGTGAAGGAGAGAGGGAGTGAATCAAGACAGGAGTGAAGGAGAGCAGGAGTGAATTGAAGGGGTGAAGGAGAATGAGTAAATCAGGGTGGGGAAAGGAGAGAGGGAGTGAATCAGGGCGGGAGTGAAGGAGAGAGGGAGTGAATCAGGGTGGGAGTGAAGGAGAGAGGGAGTGAATCAGGGCGGAAGTGTAGGAGAGAGGGAGTGAATCAGGGTGGGAGTGAAGGAGAGATGGAGTGAATCAAGGCGGAAGTGAAGGAGTGAGGGAGTGGATCAGGGCAGGAGTGAAGGTGAGAGGGTGCGAATTGAAAGGGTGATGGAGAGAGGGAGTGAATCAGAGGGATGAAGGAGAGGGAGTGAATCAGGGAGGGGTGAAGGAGAGAAGAGTGAAACAGGGCGGGAGTGAAGGAGAGAGGGAGTGAATCAGGGAGGTGTGAAGGAGAGAGGGAGTGAATCAGGGAGGGGTGAAGGAGAGAGGGAGTGAATCAGGGAGGGGTAGAGAAGAAGTGAATCAGGGCGGGGTAAAGGAGAGGGTGTAATTCGGGGGGAATGAAGGAGGGAGGGAGTGAATCAAAGCAGGGTGGAGAGAAAGTCAATCAGGGCGGGGTGAAGGAGAGAGGGAGAGAATCAGGGCAGGAGTGAAGGGGAAAGGGAGTGAATCAGGGCAGGGTGAAGGAGAGAGGGGGTGAAGCAGGGCAAGGTGAAGGAGAGAGGGAGTGAATCAGGGTGGGGTGAAGGGGAAAGGGAGTGAATCAGGGCAGGGTGAAGGAGAGAGGGAGTGAATCAAGGCGGGAATGAAGGAGGGAGGGAATGAATCAGGGAGGGGTGAAGGAGAGAGAGGGTGTGAATCAGGGCGGGGTGATGGAGAGAGGGAGTGAATCACGGTGGGATGAAGGAGAGGGAGTGAATCAGAGTGGGAGCGAAGGAGAGAGGGAGTGAATCAGGGACGGGTGAAGGAGAGAGGGAGTAAATCAGGGCTGGATGAAGGAGAGAGGGAGTGAATCAGGGCGGGAGTGAAGGTGAGAGGGAATGAGTCAAAGCAGGGTGAAGGAGAGAGGGAGTGAATAAAGGCAGGGTGGAGAGAGAGTGATTCAGAGCAGGGTGAAGGAAAGAGGGAGTGAATCAGGGGGGGAATGAAGGAGAGAGGGAGATAATCAAAACAGGGTGGAGAGAAAGTGAATCAGGGTAGGGTGAAGGAGAGAGGGAGTGAATCAGGGGGGGAATGAAGGAGAGAGGGAGATAATCAAAACAGGGTGGAGAGAAAGTGAATCAGGGCAGGAGTGAAGGAGAGAGGGAGTGAATCAGGGTGGGAGTGAAGGAGAGAGGGAGTGAATCAGGGAGGGGTGAAGGAGAGAGGGAGTGAATCAGGGCGGGAGTGAAGGAGAGAGGGAGTGAATCAGGGAGGGGTGAAGGAGAGAGGGAGTGAATCAGGGCGGGCGTGAAGGAGAGAGGGAGTAAATTAGCGCTGGACGAGGGAGAGAGGGAGCGAATCAGGGAGGGGTGAAGGAGAGAGGGAGTGAATCAGGGCGTGAATGAAGGAGAGGAGTGAATCAGGGCGGGTTGATGGAGAGAGGGAGTGAATCAGGGAGGGGTGAAGGAGAGAAAGTGAATCAGGGTAGGGTGAAGGAGAGAGGGAGTGAATCAGGGCAGGAGTGAAGGAGAGAGGGAATGAATCAGTGAGGGGTGAAATAGAGAGAGGGAGTGAATCAGGGCGGGAGTGAAGGAGAGAGGGAGTGAATCAGGGCGGGAGTGAAGGAGAGAGGGAGTGAATCAAAGCAGGGTGAAGGAAAGCGGGAGTGAATCAGAGGGGGAATGAAGGAGAGAGGGAGATAATGAAAACAGGGTGGAGAGAAAGTGAATCAGGGTAGGGTGAAGGAGAGAGGGAGTGAATCAGGGCAGGAGTGAAGGAGAGAGGGAGTGAATCAGGGAGGGGTGGAGAGGAAGTGAATCAGTGCGGAAGTGAAGGAGAGAGGGAGTGAATCAGGGAGGGGTGAAGAAGAGAGGGAGTGAATCAGGGTGGGAGTGAAGGAGAGAGGGAGTGAATCAGGGCGGGAGTGAAGGAGAGAGGGAGTGAATCAGGGCGGGAGTGAAGGAGAGAGGGTGTGAATCAGGGTGGGTTGATGGAGAGAGGGAGTGAATCAGGGAGGGGTGAAGGAGAGAAGGATCGAATCAGGGTGGGAGTGAAGGAGAGGGAGTGAATCAAGACAGGAGTGAAGGAGAGAGGGAGTGAATCAGGGAGGGGTGAAGGAGAGAGGGAACGAATCAGGGTGGGAGTGAAGGAGAGAGGGAGTGAATCAAGACAGGAGTGAAGGAGAGCAGGAGTGAATTGAAGGGATGAAGGAGAATGAGTAAATCAGGGTGGGGAAAGGAGAGAGGGAGTGAATCATAGCGGGAGTGAAGGAGAGAGGGAGTGAATCAGGGTGGGAGTGAAGGAGAGAGGGAGTGAATCAGGGCGGAAGTGTAGGAGAGAAGGAGTGAATCAGGGTGGGAGTGAAGGAGAGAGGGAGTGAATCAAGACAGGAGTGAAGGAGAGAGGGAGTGAATCAGCGTGGGAGTGTAGGAGAGATGGAGTGAATCAAGGCGGAAGTGAAGGAGAGAGGGAGTGAATCAGGGCAGGAGTGAAGGTGAGAGGGTGCGAATTGAAAGGGTGATGGAGAGAGGGAGTGAATCAGAGGGATGAAGGAGAGGAAGTGAATCAGGACGGGAGTGAAGGAGAGAGGGAGTGAATCAGGGTGGGAGTGAAGGAGAGAGGAAGTGAATCAGGGCGGGAGTGAAGGAAAGAGGGAACGAATCAGGGTGGGAGTAAATGAGAGAGGGAACGAATCAGGGTGGGAGTGAAGGAGAGCAGGAGTGAATTGAAGGGGTGAAGGAGAAAATCAGGAAGGGGTGAAGGAGAGAGGGAGTGAATCAAGGAGGGGTGATGGAGAGAGGGAGTGAATCAGGGCAGGGTGATGGAGAGAGGGAGTGAATTAGGGCGGGAGTGAAGGAGAGAGGGTGTGAATCAGGGCGGGGTGAAAGAGAGGGAGTGAATCAGGGCAGGGTGAAGGAGAGAGGGAGTGAATCAGGGCGGAGTGAAGGAGAGAGGGAGTGAATCAGGGCAGGAGTGAAGGAGAGAAGGAACGAAACAGGGCGGGAGTGAAGGAGTGAGGGAGTGAATCAGGGAGGGGTGAAGGAGAGAGGGAGTGAATCAGGGAGGGGTGAAGGAGAGAGGGGGTGAATCAGGGCGGGCGTGAAGGAGAGAGGGAGTGAATCAAAACTGGGTGGAGAGAGAGTGAATCAGTAAATTCAAGGAGAGAGGGAGTCAATAAATCAGGGTGGAGAGAGTGAATCAGGGTGGGGTGAAAGAGAGTGGGAGTGAATCAGGGAGAGGTGAAGGAGAGAGGGAGTGAATCAGGGAGGGGTGAAGGAGAGAAGGAGTGAATCAGGGCGGGGTGATGGAGAGAGGGAGTGAATCAGGGAGGGGTGAAGGAGAGAGGGAGTGAACCAGGGAGGGGTGAAGGAGAGAGGGTGTGAATCAGGGCAGGGTGATGGAGAAAGGGAGTGAATCAAATCAGGGTGGATAGAGAGTGAATCAGCAAGTTCAAGGAGAGACGGAGTGAATAAATCAGGGTGGAGAGAGTAAATCAGGGCGGGGTGAAGGAGAGAAGGAGTGAATCAGGGTGGGGTGAAGGAGAGAAGGAGTGAATCAGGGCCGAGTGAAGGAGAGAAGGAGTGAATCAGGGCGGGAGTGAAGGAGAGAGGGAGTGAATCAGGGAGGGGTGAAATAGAGAGAGGGAGTGAATCAGGGCGGGAGTGAAGGAGAGAGGGAGTGAATCAAAGCAGGGTGAAGGAGAGAGGGAGTGAATAAAGGCAGGGTGGAAAGAGAGTGATTCAGAGCAGGGTGAAGGAAAGAGGGAGTGAATCAGAGGGGAAATGAAGGAGAGAGGGAGATAATCAAAACAGGGTGGAGAGAGAGCGAATCAGGGTAGGGTGAAGGAGAGAGGGAGTGAATCAGGGCAGGAGTGAAGGAGAGAGGGAGTGAATCAGGGAGTGGTGAAATAGAGAGAGGGAGTGAATAAGGGCGGGAGTGAAGGAGAGAGGGGACGAATCAGGGTGGTGTGAAGGAGAGAGAGAGTGAATCAGGGCGGGGTGATGGTGAGGGAGTGAATCAGGGAGGGGTGAAGGAGAGAAGAGTGAAACAGAGCGGGAGTGAAGGAGAGAGGGAGTGAATCAGGGAGGTGTGAAGGAGAGAGGGAGTGAATCAGGGAGGGGTGAAGGAGAGAGGGAGTGAATCAGGGAGGGGTAGAGAAGAAGTGAATCAGGGCGGGGTAAAGGAGAGGGTGTAATTCGGGGGGAATGAAGGAGAGAGGGAGTGAATCAAAGCAGGGTGGAGAGAAAGTCAATCAGGGCAGGGTGAAGGAGAGAGGGAGAGAATCAGGGCAGGAGTGAAGGGGATAGGGAGTGAATCAGGGCAGGGTGAAGGAGAGAGGGGGTGAATCAGGGCAAGGTGAAGGAGAGAGGGAGTGAATCAGGGTGGGGTGAAGGGGAAGGGGCGTGAATCAGGGCAGGGTGAAGGAGAGAAGGAATGAAACAGGGCGGGAGTGAAGGAGGGAGGGAGTGAATCAAAGCAGGGTGAAGGAGAGAGGGAGTGAATAAAGGCAGGGTGGAGAGAGAGTGATTCAGAGCAGGGTGAAGGAAAGAGGGAGTGAATCAGGGGGGGAATGAAGGAGAGAGGGAGATAATCAAAACAGGGTGGAGAGAAAGTGAATCAGGGTAGGGTGAAGGAGAGAGGGAGTGAATCAGGGGGGGAATGAAGGAGAGAGGGAGATAATCAAAACAGGGTGGAGAGAAAGTGAATCAGGGCAGGAGCGAAGGAGAGAGGAAGTGAATCAGGGTAGGGTGAGGGAGAGAGGGAGTGAATCAGGGCAGGAGTGAAGGAGAGAGGGAGTGAATCAGGGAGGGGTGAAGGAGAGAGGGAGTGAATAAGGGAGGGGTGGAGAGGAAGTGAATCAGTGGGGAAGTGAAGGAGAGAGGGAGTGAATCAGGGCGGGCGTGAAGGAGAGAGGGAGTAAATCAGCGCTGGACGAAGGAGAGAGGGAGCGAATCAGGGAGGGGTGAAGGAGAGAGGGAGTGAATCAGGGCATGAATGAAGGAGAGGAGTGAATCAGGGCGGGTTGATGGAGAGAGGGAGTGAATCAGGGAGGGGTGAAGGAGAGAAAGTGAATCAGGGTAGGGTGAAGGAGAAAGGGAGTGAATCAGGGCAGGAGTGAAGGAGAGAGGGAATGAATCAGGGAGGGGTGAAATAGAGAGAGGGAGTGAATCAGGGCGGGAGTGAAGGAGAGAGGGAGTGAATCAGGGAGGGAGTGAAGGAGAGAGGGAGTGAATCAAAGCAGGGTGAAGGAGAGAGGGAGTGAATAAAGGCAGGGTGGAAAGAGAGTGATTCAGAGCAGGGTGAAGGAAAGAGGGAGTGAATCAGAGGGGGAATGAAGGAGAGAGGGAGATAATCAAAACAGGGTGGAGAGAGAGCGAATCAGGGTAGGGTGAAGGAGAGAGGGAGTGAATCAGGGCAGGAGTAAAGGAGAGAGGGAGTGAATCAGGGAGGAGTGAAATAGAGAGAGGGAGTGAATCAGGGCGGGAGTGAAGGAGAGAGGGGACGAATCAGGGTGGTGTGAAGGAGAGAGGGAGTGAATCAGGGCAGGAGTGAAGGAGAGAGGGAGTGAATCAGGGAGGGGTGGAGAGGAAGTGAATCAGTGCGGAAGTGAAGGAGATAGGGAGTGAATCAGGGCGGGAGTGAAGGAGAGAGGGAGTGAATCAGGGAGGGGTGAGGAAGAGAGGGAGTGAATCAGGATGGGAGTGAAGGAGAGAGGGAGTGAATCAGGGCGGGAGTGAAGGAGAGAGGGAGTGAATCAGGGCGGGAGTGAAGGAGAGAGGGAGTGAATCAGGGCGGGAGTGAAGGAGAGAGGGTGTGAATCAGGGTGGGTTGATGGAGAGAAAGAGTGAATCAGGGAGGGGTGAAGGAGAGAAGGATCGAATCAGGGCGGGGTGAAGGAGAGAAGGAGTGAATCTCGGTGGGAGTGAAGGAGAGAGGGAGTGAATCAGGGAGGGGTGAAGGAGAGAGGGAGTGAATCAGGGCAGGGTGAAGGAGAGAGGGAATAAACCAGGGAGGGGTGAAGGAGAGAGTGAGTGAATCAGGGTGGGAGTGAAGGAGAGGGGGAACGAATCAGGGTGGGAGTGAAGGAGAGAGGGAGTGAATCAAGACAGGAGTGAAGGAGAGAGGGAGTGAATCAGGGAGGGGTGAAGGAGAGAGGGAACGAATCTGGGTGGGAGTGAAGGAGAGAGGGAGTGAATCAAGACAGGAGTGAAGGAGAGCAGGAGTGAATTGAAGGGGTGAAGGAGAATGAGTAAATCAGGGTGGGGAAAGGAGAGAGGGAGTGAATCAGGGCGGGAGTGAAGGAGAGAGGGAGTGAATCAGGGAGGGGTGAAGGAGAGGAAATGAATCAGGGCGGGAGTGAAGGAGAGAGGGAGTGAATCAGGGCGGGAGTGAAGGAGAGAGGGAGTGAATCAGGGAAGGGTGAAGGAGAGGAAATGAATCAGGGCGGGAGTGAAGGAGAGAGGGAGTGAATCAGGGCGGAAGTGTAGGAGAGAGGGAGTGAATCAGGGTGGGAGTGAAGGAGAGAGGGAGTGAATCAAGACAGGAGTGAAGGAGAGAGGGAGTGAATCAGGGTGGGAGTGAAGGAGAGATGGAGTGAATCAAGGCGGAAGTGAAGGAGAGAGGGCGTGAATGAGGGCAGGAGTGAAGGTGAGAGGGTGCGAATTGAAAGGGTGATGGAGAGAGGGAGTGAATCAGAGGGATGAAGGAGAGGAAGTGAATCAGGACGGGAGTGAAGGAGAGAGGGAGTGAATCAGGGTGGGAGTAAAGGAGAGTGGAAGTGAATCAGGGCGGGAGTGAAGGAGAGAGGAAGTGAATCAGGGCGGGAGTGAAGGAGAGAGGGAACGAATCAGGGTGGGAGTAAAGGAGAGAGGGAACGAATCAGGGTGGGAGTGAAGGAGAGAGGGAGTAAATCAGGGCGGGAGTGAAGGTGAGAGGGTGTGAATCAGGGCGGGGTGAAGGTGAGAGGGAGTGAATCCGGGCAGGGTGATGGAGAGAGGGAGTGAATCAGGGCAGGGTGATGGAGAGAGGGAGTGAATCAGGGCGGGAGTGAAGGAGAGAGGGTGTGAATCAGGGCGGGGTGAAGGAGAGGGAGTGAATCAGGGCAGGGTGAAGGAGAGAGGGAGTGAATCAGGGCGGAGTGAAGGAGAGAGGGAGTGAATCAGGGCGGGAGTGAAGGAGAGAGGGTGTGAATCAGGGCAGAGTGAAGGATGGAGTGAATCAGGGCAGGAGTGAAGGAGAGAAGGAATGAAACAGGGCGGGAGTGAAGGAGGGAGGGAGTGAATCAGGGAGGGGTGAAGGGGGAGGGCGTGAATCAGGGCGGGAGTGAAGGAGAGAGGGAGTGAATCAGGGAGAGGTGGCGAGGAAGTGAATCAGGGAGGAAGTGAAGGAGAGAGGGAGTGAATCAGGGAGGGGTGAAGGAGAGGGAGTGAATCAGAGCAGGGTGAAGGAGAGAGGGAGTGAATCAGGGCGGGCGTGAAGGAGAGAGGGAATGAATCAAAACTGGGTGGAGAGAGAGTGAATCAGCAAATTCAAGGAGAGAAGGAGTGAATAAATCAGGGTGGAGAGAGTGAATCAGGGCGGGGTGAAGGAGAGTGGGAGTGAATCAGGGAGAGGTGAAGGAGAGAGGGAGTGAATCAGGGAGGGGTGAAGGAGAGAGGGAGTGAATCAGGGAGGGGTGAAGGAAGGAGGGAGTGAACCAGGCAGGGGTGAAGGAGAGAGGGTGTGAATCAGGGCAGGGTGATGGAGAGAGGGAGTGAATCAAATCAGGGTGGATAGAGAGTGAATCAGCAAGTTCAAGGAGAGACGGAGTGAATAAATCAGGGTGGAGAGAGTAAATCAGGGCGGCGTGAAGGAGAGAAGGAGTGAATCAGGGCGGGGTGAAGGAAAGAAGGAGTGAATCAGGGCCGGGTGAAGGAGAGAGGGAGTGAACCAGGGTGGGAGTGAAGGAGAGCAGGAGTGAATTGAAGGGGTGAAGGAGAAAGAGTAAATCAGGGAGGGGTGAAGGAGAGGGAGTGAATCAAGGAGGGGTGATGGAGAGAGGGAGTGAATCAGGGCAGGGTGATGCAGAGAGGGAGTGAATCAGGGCGGGAGTGAAGGAGAGGGTGTGAATCAGGGCGGGGTGAAGGAGAA
Organism: Cetorhinus maximus; assembly: GCF_964194155.1. Lineage (NCBI taxonomy): Eukaryota > Metazoa > Chordata > Chondrichthyes > Lamniformes > Cetorhinidae > Cetorhinus > Cetorhinus maximus. The sequence continues at coordinate 38,432 of NW_027597110.1, forward strand.
AGAGTAAATCAGGGTGGGGAAAGGAGAGGGAGTGAATCAGGGAGGGGTGAAGGAGAGAGGGAGTGAATCAGGGCGTGAATGAAGGAGAGGAGTGAATCAGGGCGGGTTGATGGAGAGAGGGAGTGAATCAGGGAGGGGTGAAGGAGAGAGGGAGTGAATCAAAGCAGGGTAAAGGAGAGAGGGAGTGAATCAGGGCAGGAGTGAAGGAGAGAGGGAGTGAATCAGGGAGGGGTGAAATAGAGAGAGGGAGTGAATCAGGGCGGGAGTGAAGGAGAGAGGGAGTGAATCAGGGCGGGAGTGAAGGAGAGGGTGTGAATCAGGGCGGGGTGAAGGAGAAAGAGTAAATCAGGGTGGGGAAAGGAGAGGGAGTGAATCAGGGAGGGGTGAAGGAGAGAGGAAGTGAATCAGGGCGTGAATGAAGGAGAGGAGTGAATCAGGGCGGGTTGATGGAGAGAGGGAGTGAATCAGGGAGGGGTGAAGGAGAGAGGGAGTGAATCAAAGCAGGATAAAGGAGAGAGGGAGTGAATCAGGGCAGGAGTGAAGGAGAGAGGGAGTGAATCAGGGAGGGGTGAAATAGAGAGAGGGAGTGAATCAGGGCAGGAGTGAAGGAGAGAGGGAGTGAATCAGGGAGGGGTGAAATAGAGAGAGGGAGTGAATCAGGGCAGGGTGATGGAGAGAGGGAGTGAATCAAATCAGGGTGGATAGAGAGTGAATCAGCAAGTTCAAGGAGAGACGGAGTGAATAAATCAGGGTGGAGAGAGTAAATCAGGGCGGCGTGAAGGAGAGAAGGAGTGAATCAGGGCGGGGTGAAGGAAAGAAGGAGTGAATCAGGGCCGGGTGAAGGAGAGAGGGAGTGAACCAGGGTGGGAGTGAAGGAGAGCAGGAGTGAATTGAAGGGGTGAAGGAGAAAGAGTAAATCAGGGTGGGGAAAGGAGAGGGAGTGAATCAGGGAGGGGTGAAGGAGAGAGGGAGTGAATCAGGGCGTGAATGAAGGAGAGGAGTGAATCAGGGCGGGTTGATGGAGAGAGGGAGTGAATCAGGGAGGGGTGAAGGAGAGAGGGAGTGAATCAAAGCAGGGTAAAGGAGAGAGGGAGTGAATCAGGGCAGGAGTGAAGGAGAGAGGGAGTGAATCAGGGAGGGGTGAAATAGAGAGAGGGAGTGAATCAGGGCGGGAGTGAAGGAGAGAGGGAGTGAATCAGGGCGGGAGTGAAGGAGAGGGTGTGAATCAGGGCGGGGTGAAGGAGAAAGAGTAAATCAGGGTGGGGAAAGGAGAGGGAGTGAATCAGGGAGGGGTGAAGGAGAGAGGAAGTGAATCAGGGCGTGAATGAAGGAGAGGAGTGAATCAGGGCGGGTTGATGGAGAGAGGGAGTGAATCAGGGAGGGGTGAAGGAGAGAGGGAGTGAATCAAAGCAGGGTAAAGGAGAGAGGGAGTGAATCAGGGCAGGAGTGAAGGAGAGAGGGAGTGAATCAGGGAGGGGTGAAATAGAGAGAGGGAGTGAATCAGGGCGGGAGTGAAGGAGAGAGGGAGTGAATCAGGGCGGGAGTGAAGCAGAGAGGGAGTGAATCAGGGCGGGAGTGAAGGAGAGAGGGAGTGAATCAAAGCAGGGTAAAGGAGAGAGGGAGTGAATCAGGGCAGGAGTGAAGGAGAGAGGGAGTGAATCAGGGAGGGGTGAAATAGAGAGAGGGAGTGAATCAGGGCGGGAGTGAAGGAGAGAGGGAGTGAATCAGGGCGGGAGTGAAGGAGAGAGGGAGTGAATCAGGGCGGGAGTGAAGGAGAGAGGGAGTGAATCAGGGCGGGAGTGAAGGAGAGAGGGAGTGAATCAAAGCAGAGTGAAGGAGAGAGGGAGTGAATAAAGGCAGGGTGGAAAGATAGTGATTCAGAGCAGGGTGAAGGAAAGAGGGAGTGAATCAGAGGGGAAATGAAGGAGAGAGGGAGATAATCAAAACATTGTGGAGAGAGAGCGAATCAGGGTAGGGTGAAGGAGAGAGGGAGTGAATCAGGGCAGGAGTGAAGGAGAGAGGGAGTGAATCAGGGAGGGGTGAAATAGAGAGAGGGAGTGAATCAGGGCGGGAGTGAAGGAGAGAGGGGACGAATCAGGGTGGTGTGAAGGAGAGAGAGAGTGAATCAGGGCGGGGTGATGGTGAGGGAGTGAATCAGGGAGGGGTGAAGGAGAGAAGAGTGAAACAGGGCGGGAGTGAAGGAGAGAGGGAGTGAATCAGGGAGGTGTGAAGGAGAGAGGGAGTGAATCAGGGAGGGGTGAAGGAGAGAGGGAGTGAATCAGGGAGGGGTAGAGAAGAAGTGAATCAGGGCGGGGTAAAGGAGAGGGTGTAATTCGGGGGGAATGAAGGAGAGAGGGAGTGAATCAAAGCAGGGTGGAGAGAAAGTCAATCAGGGCGGGGTGAAGGAGAGAGGGAGTGAATCAGGGTGGGGTGAAGGGGAAAGGGAGTGAATCAGGGCGGGAGTGAAGGAGAGAGGGAACGAATCAGGGTGGGAGTAAAGGAGAGAGGGAGTAAATCAGGGCGGGAGTGAAGGAGAGAGGGAACGAATCAGGGTGGGAGTGAAGGAGAGAGGGTGTGAATCAGGGCGGGAGTGAAGGAGAGAGGGTGTGAATCAGGGCGGGGTGAAGGTGAGAGGGTGTGAATCAGGGCGGGGTGAAGGTGAGAGGGAGTGAATCAGGGCGGGAGTGAAGGAGAGAGGGAACGAATCAGGGTGGGAGTAAAGGCGAGAGGGAACGAATCAGGGTGGGAGTGAAGGAGAGAGGGAGTAAATCAGGGCGGGAGTGAAGGAGAGAGGCTGTGAATCAGGGCAGGGTGAAGGTGAGAGGGAGTGAATCAGGGCAGGGTGAAGGAGAGAGGGAGTTAATCAGGGCAGGGTGATGGAGAGAGGGAGTGAATCAGGGCGGGAGTGAAGGAGAGAGGGTGTGAATTAGGGTGGGGTGAAGGAGAGGGAGTGAATCAGGGCAGGGTGAAGGAGTGAGGGAGTGAATCAGGGCGGAGTGAAGGAGAGAGGGAGTGAATCAGGGCAGGAGTGAAGGAGAGAAGGAATGAAACAGGGCGGGCGTGAAGGAGGGAGGGAGTGAATCAGGGAGGGGTGAAGGGGGAGGGCGTGAATCAGGGCGGGAGTGAAGGAGAGAGGGAGTGAATCAGGGACGGGTGGCGAGGAAGTGAATCAGGGAGGAAGTGAAGGAGAGAGGGAGTGAATCAGGGAGGGGTGAAGGAGAGGGAGTGAATCAGAGCAGGGTGAAGGAGAGAGGGAGTGAATCAGGGCGGGCGTGAAGGAGAGAGGGAGTGAATCAAAACTGGGTGGAGAGAGAGTGAATCAGCAAATTCAAGGAGAGAGTGAGTGAATAAATCAGGGTGGAGAGAGTGAATCAGGGCAGGGTGAAGGAGAGTGGGAGTGAATCAGGGAGAGGTGAAGGAGAGAGGGAGTGAATCAGGGAGGGGTGAAGGAGAGAAGGAGTGAATCAGGGCGGGGTGAAGGAGAGGGAGTGAACCAGGGAGAGGTGAAGGAGAGAGGGTGTGAATCAGGGCGGGGTGAAGGAAAGAGGGAGTGAATCAGGGAGAGGTGAAGGAGAGAGGGTGTGAATCAGGGCGGGGTGAAGGAGAGAGGGAGTGAACCAGGGAGGGGTGAAGGAGAGAGGGTGTGAATCAGGGCAGGGTGATGGAGAAAGGGAGTGAATCAAATCAGGGTGGATAGAGAGTGAATCAGCAAGTTCAAGGAGAGACGGAGTGAATAAATCAGGGTGGAGAGAGTAAATCAGGGCGGGGTGAAGGAGAGAAGGAGTGAATCAGGGCCGGGTGAAGGAGAGAGGGAGTGAACCAGGGTGGGAGTGAAGGAGAGCAGGAGTGCATTGAAGGGGTGAAATAGAAAGAGTAAATCAGGGAGGGGTGAAGGAGAGGGAGTGAATCAAGGAAGGGTGATGGAGAGAGGGAGTGAATCAGGGCGGGGTGAAGGAGAGAAGGAGTGAATCAGGGCCGGGTGAAGGAGAAAAGGAGTGAATCAGGGTGGGGTGAAGGAGAGAGGGAGTGAACCAGGGTGGGAGTGAAGGAGAGCAGGAGTGAATTGAAGGGGTGAAGGAGAAAGAGTAAATCAGGGTGGGGAAAGGAGAGGGAGTGAATCAGGGAGGGGTGAAGGAGAGAGGGAGTGAATCAGGGCGTGAATGAAGGAGAGGAGTGAACCAGGGCAGGTTGATGGAGAGAGGGAGTGAATCAGGGAGGGGTGAAGGAGAGAGGGAGTGAATCAAAGCAGGGTGAAGGAGAGAGGGAGTGAATAAAGGCAGGGTGGAAAGAGAGTGATTCAGAGCAGGGTGAAGGAAAGAGGGAGTGAATCAGAGGGGGAATGAAGGAGAGGGAGATAATCAAAACAGGGTGGAGAGAGAGCGAATCAGGGTAGGGTGAAGGAGAGAGGGAGTGAATCAGGGCAGGAGTGAAGGAGAGAGGGAGTGAATCAGGGAGGGGTGAAATAGAGAGAGGGAGTGAATCAGGGCGGGAGTGAAGGAGAGAGGGAGTGAATCAGGGCGGGAGTGAAGGAGAGGAGTGAATCAGGGCGGGTTGATGGAGAGAGGGAGTGAATCAGGGAGGGGTGAAGGAGAGAGGGAGTGAATCAAAGCAGGGTAAAGGAGAGAGGGAGTGAATCAGGGCAGGAGTGAAGGAGAGAGGGAGTGAATCAGGGAGGGGTGAAATAGAGAGAGGGAGTGAATCAGGGCGGGAGTGAAGGAGAGAGGGAGTGAATCAGGGCGGGAGTGAAGCAGAGAGGGAGTGAATCAGGGCGGGAGTGAAGGAGAGAGGGAGTGAATCAAAGCAGGGTAAAGGAGAGAGGGAGTGAATCAGGGCGGGAGTGAAGGAGAGAGGGAGTGAATCAAAGCAGAGTGAAGGAGAGAGGGAGTGAATAAAGGCAGGGTGGAAAGATAGTGATTCAGAGCAGGGTGAAGGAAAGAGGGAGTGAATCAGAGGGGAAATGAAGGAGAGAGGGAGATAATCAAAACATTGTGGAGAGAGAGCGAATCAGGGTAGGGTGAAGGAGAGAGGGAGTGAATCAGGGCAGGAGTGAAGGAGAGAGGGAGTGAATCAGGGAGGGGTGAAATAGAGAGAGGGAGTGAATCAGGGCGGGAGTGAAGGAGAGAGGGGACGAATCAGGGTGGTGTGAAGGAGAGAGAGAGTGAATCAGGGCAGGGTGATGGTGAGGGAGTGAATCAGGGAGGGGTGAAGGAGAGAAGAGTGAAACAGGGCGGGAGTGAAGGAGAGAGGGAGTGAATCAGGGAGGTGTGAAGGAGAGAGGGAGTGAATCAGGGAGGGGTGAAGGAGAGAGGGAGTGAATCAGGGAGGGGTAGAGAAGAAGTGAATCAGGGCGGGGTAAAGGAGAGGGTGTAATTCGGGGGGAATGAAGGAGAGAGGGAGTGAATCAAAGCAGGGTGGAGAGAAAGTCAATCAGGGCGGGGTGAAGTAGAGAGGGAGAGAATCAGGGCAAGGTGAAGGAGAGAGGGAGTGAATCAGGGTGGGGTGAAGGGGAAAGGGAGTGAATCAGGGCGGGAGTGAAGGAGAGAGGGAACGAATCAGGGTGGGAGTAAAGGAGAGAGGGAGTAAATCAGGGCGGGAGTGAAGGAGAGAGGGAACGAATCAGGGTGGGAGTGAAGGAGAGAGGGTGTGAATCAGGGCGGGAGTGAAGGAGAGAGGGTGTGAATCAGGGCGGGGTGAAGGTGAGAGGGTGTGAATCAGGGCGGGGTGAAGGTGAGAGGGAGTGAATCAGGGCGGGAGTGAAGGAGAGAGGGAACGAATCAGGGTGGGAGTAAAGGCGAGAGGGAACGAATCAGGGTGGGAGTGAAGGAGAGAGGGAGTAAATCAGGGCGGGAGTGAAGGAGAGAGGCTGTGAATCAGGGCAGGGTGAAGGTGAGAGGGAGTGAATCAGGGCAGGGTGAAGGAGAGAGGGAGTTAATCAGGGCAGGGTGATGGAGAGAGGGAGTGAATCAGGGCGGGAGTGAAGGAGAGAGGGTGTGAATTAGGGTGGGGTGAAGGAGAGGGAGTGAATCAGGGCAGGGTGAAGGAGTGAGGGAGTGAATCAGGGCGGAGTGAAGGAGAGAGGGAGTGAATCAGGGCAGGAGTGAAGGAGAGAAGGAATGAAACAGGGCGGGCGTGAAGGAGGGAGGGAGTGAATCAGGGAGGGGTGAAGGGGGAGGGCGTGAATCAGGGCGGGAGTGAAGGAGAGAGGGAGTGAATCAGGGACGGGTGGCGAGGAAGTGAATCAGGGAGGAAGTGAAGGAGAGAGGGAGTGAATCAGGGAGGGGTGAAGGAGAGGGAGTGAATCAGAGCAGGGTGAAGGAGAGAGGGAGTGAATCAGGGCGGGCGTGAAGGAGAGAGGGAGTGAATCAAAACTGGGTGGAGAGAGAGTGAATCAGCAAATTCAAGGAGAGAGTGAGTGAATAAATCAGGGTGGAGAGAGTGAATCAGGGCAGGGTGAAGGAGAGTGGGAGTGAATCAGGGAGAGGTGAAGGAGAGAGGGAGTGAATCAGGGAGGGGTGAAGGAGAGAAGGAGTGAATCAGGGCGGGGTGAAGGAGAGGGAGTGAACCAGGGAGAGGTGAAGGAGAGAGGGTGTGAATCAGGGCGGGGTGAAGGAGAGAGGGAGTGAATCAGGGAGAGGTGAAGGAGAGAGGGTGTGAATCAGGGCGGGGTGAAGGAGAGAGGGAGTGAACCAGGGAGGGGTGAAGGAGAGAGGGTGTGAATCAGGGCAGGGTGATGGAGAAAGGGAGTGAATCAAATCAGGGTGGATAGAGAGTGAATCAGCAAGTTCAAGGAGAGACGGAGTGAATAAATCAGGGTGGAGAGAGTAAATCAGGGCGGGGTGAAGGAGAGAAGGAGTGAATCAGGGCCGGGTGAAGGAGAGAGGGAGTGAACCAGGGTGGGAGTGAAGGAGAGCAGGAGTGCATTGAAGGGGTGAAATAGAAAGAGTAAATCAGGGAGGGGTGAAGGAGAGGGAGTGAATCAAGGAAGGGTGATGGAGAGAGGGAGTGAATCAGGGCGGGGTGAAGGAGAGAAGGAGTGAATCAGGGCCGGGTGAAGGAGAAAAGGAGTGAATCAGGGTGGGGTGAAGGAGAGAAGGAGTGAATCAGGGTGGGGTGAAGGAGAGAGGGAGTGAACCAGGGTGGGAGTGAAGGAGAGCAGGAGTGAATTGAAGGGGTGAAGGAGAAAGAGTAAATCAGGGTGGGGAAAGGAGAGGGAGTGAATCAGGGAGGGGTGAAGGAGAGAGGGAGTGAATCAGGGCGTGAATGAAGGAGAGGAGTGAACCAGGGCAGGTTGATGGAGAGAGGGAGTGAATCAGGGAGGGGTGAAGGAGAGAGGGAGTGAATCAAAGCAGGGTGAAGGAGAGAGGGAGTGAATAAAGGCAGGGTGGAGAGAGAGTGATTCAGAGCAGGGTGAAGGAAAGAGGGAGTGAATCAGAGGGGGAATGAAGGAGAGAGGGAGATAATCAAAACAGGGTGGAGAGAAAGTGAATCAGGGTAGGGTGAAGGAGAGAGGGAGTGAATTAGGGCAGGAGTGAAGGAGAGAGGGAGTGAATCAGGGAGGAGTGAAATAGAGAGAGGGAGTGAATCAGGGCGGGAGTGAAGGAGAGAGGGAGTGAATCAGGGCGGGAGTGAAGGAGAGAGGGAGTGAATCAAAGCAGGGTGAAGGAGAGAGGGAGTGAATAAAGGCAGGGTGGAAAGAGAGTGATTCAGAGCAGGGTGAAGGAAAGAGGGAGTGAATCAGAGGGGGAATGAAGGAGAGGGAGATAATCAAAACAGGGTGGAGAGAGAGCGAATCAGGGTAGGGTGAAGGAGAGAGGGAGTGAATCAGGGCAGGAGTGAAGGAGAGAGGGAGTGAATCAGGGAGGGGTGAAATAGAGAGAGGGAGTGAATCAGGGCGGGAGTGAAGGAGAGAGGGAGTGAATCAGGGCGGGAGTGAAGGAGAGAGGGAGTGAATCAGGGAGGGGTGAAATAGAGAGAGGGAGGGAATCAGGGCGGGAGTGAAGGAGAGAGGGGACGAATCAGGGTGGTGTGAAGGAGAGAGAGAGTGAATCAGGGCGGGGTGATGGTGAGGGAGTAAATCAGGGAGGGGTGAAGGAGAGAAGAGTGAAACAGGGCGGGAGTGAAGGAGAGAGGGAGTGAATCAGGGAGGTGTGAAGGAGAGAGGGAGTGAATCAGGGAGGGGTGAAGGAGAGAGGGAGTGAATCAGGGAGGGGTAGAGAAGAAGTGAATCAGGGCGGGGTAAAGGAGAGGGTGTAATTCGGGGGGAATGAAGGAGAGAGGGAGTGAATCAAAGCAGGGTGGAGAGAAAGTCAATCAGGGCGGGGTGAAGGAGAGAGGGAAAGAATCAGGGCAGGAGTGAAGGGGAAAGGGAGTGAATCAGGGCAGGGTGAAGGAGAGAGGGGTGAATCAGGGCAAGGTGAAGGAGAGAGGGAGTGAATCAGGGTGGGGAAAGGAGAGGGAGTGAATCAGGGAGGGGTGAAGGAGAGAGGGAGTGAATCAGGGCGTGAATGAAGGAGAGGAGTGAACCAGGGCAGGTTGATGGAGAGAGGGAGTGAATCAGGGAGGGGTGAAGGAGAGAGGGAGTGAATCAAAGCAGGGTGAAGGAGAGAGGGAGTGAATAAAGGCAGGGTGGAGAGAGAGTGATTCAGAGCAGGGTGAAGGAAAGAGGGAGTGAATCAGAGGGGGAATGAAGGAGAGAGGGAGATAATCAAAACAGGGTGGAGAGAAAGTGAATCAGGGTAGGGTGAAGGAGAGAGGGAGTGAATTAGGGCAGGAGTGAAGGAGAGAGGGAGTGAATCAGGGAGGAGTGAAATAGAGAGAGGGAGTGAATCAGGGCGGGAGTGAAGGAGAGAGGGAGTGAATCAGGGCGGGAGTGAAGGAGAGAGGGAGTGAATCAAAGCAGGGTGAAGGAGAGAGGGAGTGAATAAAGGCAGGGTGGAAAGAGAGTGATTCAGAGCAGGGTGAAGGAAAGAGGGAGTGAATCAGAGGGGGAATGAAGGAGAGGGAGATAATCAAAACAGGGTGGAGAGAGAGCGAATCAGGGTAGGGTGAAGGAGAGAGGGAGTGAATCAGGGCAGGAGTGAAGGAGAGAGGGAGTGAATCAGGGAGGGGTGAAATAGAGAGAGGGAGTGAATCAGGGCGGGAGTGAAGGAGAGAGGGAGTGAATCAGGGCGGGAGTGAAGGAGAGAGGGAGTGAATCAGGGAGGGGTGAAATAGAGAGAGGGAGGGAATCAGGGCGGGAGTGAAGGAGAGAGGGGACGAATCAGGGTGGTGTGAAGGAGAGAGAGAGTGAATCAGGGCGGGGTGATGGTGAGGGAGTAAATCAGGGAGGGGTGAAGGAGAGAAGAGTGAAACAGGGCGGGAGTGAAGGAGAGAGGGAGTGAATCAGGGAGGTGTGAAGGAGAGAGGGAGTGAATCAGGGAGGGGTGAAGGAGAGAGGGAGTGAATCAGGGAGGGGTAGAGAAGAAGTGAATCAGGGCGGGGTAAAGGAGAGGGTGTAATTCGGGGGGAATGAAGGAGAGAGGGAGTGAATCAAAGCAGGGTGGAGAGAAAGTCAATCAGGGCGGGGTGAAGGAGAGAGGGAAAGAATCAGGGCAGGAGTGAAGGGGAAAGGGAGTGAATCAGGGCAGGGTGAAGGAGAGAGGGGTGAATCAGGGCAAGGTGAAGGAGAGAGGGAGTGAATCAGGGTGGGGTGACGGGGAAAGGGAGTGAATCAGGGCAGGGTGAAGGAGAGAGGGAGTGAGTAAAAGCAGGGTGGGGAGAGAGTAATTCAGAGCAGGGTGCAGGAAAGAGGGAGTGAATCAGGGCAGGAGTGAAGGAGAGAGGGAGTGAATCAAGGCGGGAATGAAGGAGGGAGGGAATGAATCAGGGAGGGGTGAAGGAGAGAGAGGGTGTGAATCAGGGCGGGGTGATGGAGAGAGGGAGTGAATCACGGTGGGGTGAAGGAGAGGGAGTGAATCAGAGTGGGAGCGAAGGAGAGAGGGAGTGAATCAGGGACGGGTGAAGGAGAGAGGGAGTAAATCAGGGCTGGATGAAGGAGAGAGGGAGTGAATCAGGGCGGGAGTGAAGGTGAGAGGGAGATAATCAAAACAGGGTGGAGAGAAAGTGAATCAGGGTAGGGTGAAGGAGAGAGGGAGTGAATCAGGGGGGGAATGAAGGAGAGAGGGAGATAATCAAAACAGGGTGGAGAGAAAGTGAATCAGGGTAGGGTGAAGGAGAGAGGGAGTGAATCAGGGGGGGAATGAAGGAGAGAGGGAGATAATCAAAACAGGGTGGAGAGAAAGTGAATCAGGGCAGGAGTGAAGGAGAGAGGAAGTGAATCAGGGTAGGGTGAAGGAGAGAGGGAGTGAATCAAGGCAGGAGTGAAGGAGAGAGGGAGTGAATCAGGGAGGGGTGAAGGAGAGAGGGAGTGAATCAGGGAGGGGTGAAGGAGAGAGGGAGTGAATAAGGGAGGGGTGGAGAGGAAGTGAATCAGTGCGGAAGTGAAGGAGAGCGGGAGTGAATCAGGGTGGGAGTGAAGGAGAGAGGGAGTGAATCAGGGAGGGGTGAAGGAGAGAGGGAGTGAATCAGGGAGGGGTGAAGGAGAGAGGGAGTGAATCAGGGCGGGAGTGAAGGAGAGAGGGAGTGAATCAGGGCGGGCGTGAAGGAGAGAGGGAGTAAATCAGCACTGGACGAAGGAGAGAGGGAGCGAATCAGGGAGGGGTGAAGGAGAGTGGGAGTGAATCAGGGCGTGAATGAAGGAGAGGAGTGAATCAGGGCGGGTTGATGGAGAGAGGGAGTGAATCAGGGAGGGGTGAAGGAGAGAAAGTGAATCAGGGTAGGGTGAAGGAGAGAGGGAGTGAATCAGGGCAGGAGTGAAGGAGAGAGGGAATGAATCAGTGAGGGGTGAAATAGAGAGAGGGAGTGAATCAGGGCGGGAGTGAAGGAGAGAGGGAGTGAATCAGGGCGGGAGTGAAGGAGAGAGGGAGTGAATCAAAGCAGGGTGAAGGAGAGAGGGAGTGAATAAAGGCAGGGTAAAAAGAGAGTGATTCAGAGCAGGGTGAAGGAAAGAGGGAGTGAATCAGAGGGGGAATGAAGGAGAGAGGGAGATAATCAAAACAGGGTGGAGAGAAAGTGAATCAGGGTAGGGTGAAGGAGAGAGGGAGTGAATCAGGGCAGGAGTGAAGGAGAGAGGGAGTGAATCAGGGAGGGGTGGAGAGGAAGTGAATCAGTGCGGAAGTGAAGGAGAGAGGGAGTGAATCAGGGCGGGAGTGAAGGAGAGAGGGAGTGAATCAGGGAGGGGTGAAGAAGAGAGGGAGTGAATCAGGACGGGAGTGAAGGAGAGAGGGAGTGAATCAGGGCGGGAGTGAAGGAGAGAGGGAGTGAATCAGGGCAGGAGTGAAGGAGAGAGGGAGTGAATCAGGGCGGGAGTGAAGGAGAGAGGGTGTGAATCAGGGTGGGTTGATGGAGAGAGGGAGTGAATCAGGGAGGGGTGAAGGAGAGAAGGATCGAATCAGGGCAGGGTGAAGGAGAGAAGGAGTGAATCTCGGCGGGAGAGAAGGAGAGAGGCAGTGAATCAGGGAGGGGTGAAGGAGAGAGGGAGTGAATCAGGGCAGGAGTGAAGGAGAGAGGGAGATAATCAAAACAGGGTGGAGAGAAAGTGAATGAGGGTAGGGTGAAGGAGAGAGGGAATGAATCAGGGCAGGAGTGAAGGAGAGAGGGAGTGAATCAGGGCGGGGTGAAGGAGAGAGGGAGTGAATCAGGGAGGGGTGGAGAGGAAGTGAATCAGTGCGGAAGTGAAGGAGAGAGTGAGTGAATCAGGGCGGGGTGAAATAGAGAGAGGGAGTGAATCAGGGCGGGAGTGAAGGAGAGAGGGAGTGAATCAGGGCGGGAGTGAAGGAGAGAGGGAGTAAATCAGGGAGGGGTGAAGGAGAGAAGGATTGAATCAGGGTGGGGTGAAGGAGAGAAGGAGTGAATCTCGGCGGGAGTGAAGGAGAGAGGGAGTGAATCAGGGAGGGGTGAAGGAGAGAGAGAGTGAATCAGGGCAGGGTGATGGAGAGAGGGAGTGAATCGGGGGGGGTGATGGAGAGAGAGAGAGTGAATCAGGGACGGGTAAAGGAGAGGGTGTAAATCAGGGGGGGAATGAAGGAGAGAGGGAGTGAATCAGGGTGGGGTGATGGAGAGAGAGCGTGAATCAGGGAGGGGTGAAGGAGATGAAGTGAATCGGTGGGAGTGAAGGAGAGAGAGAGTGAATCAGTGCGGGGTGTAGGAGAGAGGGAGCGAATCAGGGCGGGAATGAAGGAGAGAGGGACTGAATCGGAGGAGTGAAGGAGAGAGAGGACAAATCAGGGTGGGAGTGACGGAGAGAGGGGACGAATCAGGGTGGGAGTGAAGGAGAGAGGGGACGAATCAGGGTGGGAGTGAAGGAGAGCAGGAGTGAATCAAGACAGGAGTAAAGGAGAGAAAGAGTGAATCAGGGCGGAAGTGAAGGAGAGAAGGAGTGAATCAAGACAGGAGTGAAGGAGAGAGGGAGTGAATCGGCGGAAGTGAAGGAGAGAAGGAATGAATCAAGACAGGAGTGAAGGAGAGAGGGAGTGAATCAGGGTGGGAGTGAAGGAGAGAGGGAATAAATCAGGGCGGGAGTGAAGGAGAGAAGGAATGAATCAAGGCGGGAGTGAAGGAGAGAGGGAGAGAATCAGGGCAGGGTGAAGGAGAGGGAGTGAATCAAGGCGGGAATGAAGGAGGGAGGGAGTGAATCAGGGAGGGGTAAAGGAGAGAGGGAGTGAATCAGGTTGGGATGAAGGAGAGAGGGAGTGAATCAGGTTGGGGTGAAGGAGAGGGAGTGAATCAGGGCGGGGTAAAGGAGAGGGTGTAATTCGGGGGGAATAAAGGAGGGAGAGAATCAGGGCAGGGTGAAGGAGAGAGGGAGTGAATCAAGGCGGGAGTGAAGGAGAGAGGGTGTGTATCAGGGCGGAGTGATGGAGAGAGGGAGTGAATCAGGGCGGGGTGTAGGAGAGGGAGCGAATCAGGGCAGGGTGAAGGAGAGAGGGAGTGAATCAGAGCGGGAATGAAGGAGAGAGGGAGTGAATCAAAACAGGGTGGAGAGAGAGTGAATCAGGGTAGGGTGAAGGAGAGAGGGAGTGAATCAGGGCGGGGTGAAGGAGAGGGAGTGAATCAGGGCGGGAGTGAAGGAGAGAGGGAGTGAATCAGGGCGGGAGTGAAGGAGAGAGGGAGTGGATCAGGGCAGGATGAAGGAGAGAGCGTGTGAATCAGAGGGGTTAAGGAGAGAGGGACAGAATCAGGGCGGGGTGAAGGAAAGAGGGTGTGAATCAGGGAGGAGTGAAGGAGAGAGAGAGTGAATCAATATGGGAGTGAAGGAGAGGGGGAGTGAATCAGGGAGGGGTGAAGGAGTGAGGGTGTGAATCAGGGCGGGGTGAAGGAGAGAGAGTGAATCAGGGAGGGGTGAAGGAGAGAGAGTGAATCAGGGCGGGGTGAAGGAGAGAGGGAGCGAATCAGGGCAGGGTGGAGAGAGAGCAAATCAGAGCAGGGTGAAGGAGAGAGGGAGTGAATCAAGACAGGAGTGAAGGAGAGAGGGAGTGAATCAAGGCGGGAATGAAGGAGGGAGGGAATGAATTAGGGAGGGGTGAAGGAGAGGAAGTGAATCAGAGTGGGAGTGAAGGAGAGAGGGAGTGAATCAGGGAGGGGTGAAGGAGAGAGGGAGTGACTCAAAGCAGGGTGAAGGAGAGAGGGAGTGAATCAGGGCTGGGTGAAGGAGAGAGGGAGTGAATAAAGGCAGGGTGGAGAGAGTGTGATTCAAAGCAGGGTGTAGGTAAGAGCGAGTGAATCAGGACTGGGTGAAGGATAGAGGGAGTGAATCAGGGCGGGGTGAAGGAGAGAGGGAGTGAATCAGTGCAGGATGAAGTAGAGAAGGAGTGAATCAGGGCGGGGTGAAGGAGAGAGCGAATGAATCAGGGCGGGGTGAAGGAGAGAGGGCGAGAATCAGGGTGGGGTGAAGGAAAGAGGGAGTGAATAAGGGTGGGGTGAAGGAGAGAGGGTGTGAATCAGGGAGGAGTGAAGGAGGGAGAGAGTGAATCAATATGGGAGTGAAGGAGAGGGGGAGTGAATCATGGAGGGGTGATGGAGAGAGGGAGTGAATAAGGGTGGGGTGATGGAGAGAGGGTGTGAATCAGGGCGGGGTGAAGGAGAGAGAGTGAATCAGGGCGGGAGTGAAGGAGAGAAGGATTGAATCAGGGTGGGGTGAAGGAGAGAAGGAGTGAATCTCGGCGGGAGTGAAGGAGAGAGGGAGTGAATCAGGGCAGGGTGATGGAGAGAGAGTGAATCAGGGCGGGAGTGAAGGAGAGAGAGTGAATCAGGGTGGGGTGAAGGAGAGAAGGATTGAATCAGGGTGGGGTGAAGGAGAGAAGGAGTGAATCTCGGCGGGAGTGAAGGAGAGAGGGAGTGAATCAGGGCGGGGTGAAGGAGAGAGAGTGAATCAGGGCGGGAGTGAAGGAGAGGGAGTGAATCAGGGTGGGGTGAAGGAGAGAAGGAGTGAATCTCGGCGGGAGTGAAGGAGAGAGGGAGTGAATCAGGGCAGGGTGATGTAGAGAGGGAGTGAATCAGGGAGGGGTAAAGGACAGAGAGAGTGAATCAGGGCAGGGTGATGGAGAGAGGGAGTGAATCAGGGAGGGGTGAAGGAGAGAGAGAGTGAATCAGGGCAGGGTGATGGAGAGAGGGAGTGAATCAGGGAGGGGTGATGGAGAGAGAGAGAGTGAATCAGGGATGGGTAAAGGAGAGGGTGTAAATCAGGGGGGGAATGAAGGAGAGAGGGAGTGAATCAGGGCGGGGTGATGGAGAGAGGGAGTGAATCAGGGCAGGGTGAAGGAGAGAGGGAGTGAATAAATCAGGGTGGAGAGAGTGAATCAGGGCAGGGTGATGGAGAGAGGGCGTGAATCAGGGAGGGGTGAAGGAGATGAAGTGAATCGGTGGGAGTGAAGGAGAGAGAGAGTGAATCAGTGTGGGGTGTAGGAGAGAGGGAGCGAATCAGGGCGGGAATGAAGGAGAGAGGGACTGAATCGGAGGAGTGAAGGAGAGAGAGGACAAATCAGGGTGGGAGTGACGGAGAGAGGGGACGAATCAGGGTGGGAGTGAAGGAGAGAGGGGACGAATCAGGGTGGGAGTGAAGGAGAGCAGGAGTGAATCAAGACAGGAGTAAAGGAGAGAGGGAGTGAATCAGGGCGGAAGTGAAGGAGAGAAGGAGTGAATCAAGACAGGAGTGAAGGAGAGAGGGAGTGAATCGGCGGAAGTGAAGGAGAGAAGGAATGAATCAAGACAGGAGTGAAGGAGAGAGGGAGTGAATCAGGGTGGGAGTGAAGGAGAGAAGGAATGAATCAAGGCGGGAGTGAAGGAGAGAGGGAGAGAATCAGGGCAGGGTGAAGGAGAGGGAGTGAATCAAGGCAGGAATGAAGGAGGGAGGGAGTGAATCAGGGAGGGGTAAAGGAGAGAGGGAGTGAATCAGGTTGGGATGAAGGAGAGAGGGAGTGAATCAGGTTGGGGTGAAGGAGAGGGAGTGAATCAGGGCGGGGTAAAGGAGAGGGTGTAATTCGGGGGGAATAAAGGAGGGAGAGAATCAGGGCAGGGTGAAGAAGAGAGGGAGTGAATCAAGGCGGAGTGATGGAGAGAGGGAGTGAATCAGGGCGGGGTGTAGGAGAGGGAGCGAATCAGGGCAGGGTGAAGGAGAGAGGGAGTGAATCAGAGCGGGAATGAAGGAGAGAGGGAGTGAATCAAAACAGGGTGGAGAGAGAGTGAATCAGGGTAGGGTGAAGGAGAGAGGGAGTGAATCAAGACAGGAGTGAAGGAGAGAGGGAGTGAATCAAGGCGGGAATGAAGGAGGGAGGGAATGAATTAGGGAGGGGTGAAGGAGAGGAAGTGAATCAGAGTGGGAGTGAAGGAGAGAGGGAGTGAATCAGGGAGGGGTGAAGGAGAGAGGGAGTGACTCAAAGCAGGGTGAAGGAGAGAGGGAGTGAATCAGGGCTGGGTGAAGGAGAGAGGGAGTGAATAAAGGCAGGGTGGAGAGAGTGTGATTCAAAGCAGGGTGTAGGTAAGAGCGAGTGAATCAGGACTGGGTGAAGGATAGAGGGAGTGAATCAGGGCGGGGTGAAGGAGAGAGGGAGTGAATCAGTGCAGGATGAAGTAGAGAAGGAGTGAATCAGGGCGGGGTGAAGGAGAGAGCGAATGAATCAGGGCGGGGTGAAGGAGAGAGGGCGAGAATCAGGGTGGGGTGAAGGAAAGAGGGAGTGAATAAGGGTGGGGTGAAGGAGAGAGGGTGTGAATCAGGGAGGAGTGAAGGAGGGAGAGAGTGAATCAATATGGGAGTGAAGGAGAGGGGGAGTGAATCATGGAGGGGTGATGGAGAGAGGGAGTGAATAAGGGTGGGGTGATGGAGAGAGGGTGTGGATCAGGGCGGGGTGAAGGAGAGAGAGTGAATCAGGGCGGGAGTGAAGGAGAGAAGGATTGAATCAGGGTGGGGTGAAGGAGAGAAGGAGTGAATCTCGGCGGGAGTGAAGGAGAGAGGGAGTGAATCAGGGCAGGGTGATGGAGAGAGAGTGAATCAGGGCGGGAGTGAAGGAGAGAGAGTGAATCAGGGTGGGGTGAAGGAGAGAAGGATTGAATCAGGGTGGGGTGAAGGAGAGAAGGAGTGAATCTCGGCGGGAGTGAAGGAGAGAGGGAGTGAATCAGGGCGGGGTGAAGGAGAGAGAGTGAATCAGGGCGGGAGTGAAGGAGAGGGAGTGAATCAGGGTGGGGTGAAGGAGAGAAGGAGTGAATCTCGGCGGGAGTGAAGGAGAGAGGGAGTGAATCAGGGCAGGGTGATGTAGAGAGGGAGTGAATCAGGGAGGGGTAAAGGACAGAGAGAGTGAATCAGGGCAGGGTGATGGAGAGAGGGAGTGAATCAGGGAGGGGTGAAGGAGAGAGAGAGTGAATCAGGGCAGGGTGATGGAGAGAGGGAGTGAATCAGGGAGGGGTGATGGAGAGAGAGAGAGTGAATCAGGGATGGGTAAAGGAGAGGGTGTAAATCAGGGGGGGAATGAAGGAGAGAGGGAGTGAATCAGGGCGGGGTGATGGAGAGAGGGAGTGAATCAGGGCAGGGTGAAGGAGAGAGGGAGTGAATAAATCAGGGTGGAGAGAGTGAATCAGGGCAGGGTGATGGAGAGAGGGCGTGAATCAGGGAGGGGTGAAGGAGATGAAGTGAATCGGTGGGAGTGAAGGAGAGAGAGAGTGAATCAGTGTGGGGTGTAGGAGAGAGGGAGCGAATCAGGGCGGGAATGAAGGAGAGAGGGACTGAATCGGAGGAGTGAAGGAGAGAGAGGACAAATCAGGGTGGGAGTGACGGAGAGAGGGGACGAATCAGGGTGGGAGTGAAGGAGAGAGGGGACGAATCAGGGTGGGAGTGAAGGAGAGCAGGAGTGAATCAAGACAGGAGTAAAGGAGAGAGGGAGTGAATCAGGGCGGAAGTGAAGGAGAGAAGGAGTGAATCAAGACAGGAGTGAAGGAGAGAGGGAGTGAATCGGCGGAAGTGAAGGAGAGAAGGAATGAATCAAGACAGGAGTGAAGGAGAGAGGGAGTGAATCAGGGTGGGAGTGAAGGAGAGAAGGAATGAATCAAGGCGGGAGTGAAGGAGAGAGGGAGAGAATCAGGGCAGGGTGAAGGAGAGGGAGTGAATCAAGGCAGGAATGAAGGAGGGAGGGAGTGAATCAGGGAGGGGTAAAGGAGAGAGGGAGTGAATCAGGTTGGGATGAAGGAGAGAGGGAGTGAATCAGGTTGGGGTGAAGGAGAGGGAGTGAATCAGGGCGGGGCAAAGGAGAGGGTGTAATTCGGGGGGAATAAAGGAGGGAGAGAATCAGGGCAGGGTGAAGGAGAGAGGGAGTGAATCAAGGCGGAGTGATGGAGAGAGGGAGTGAATCAGGGCGGGGTGTAGGAGAGGGAGCGAATCAGGGCAGGGTGAAGGAGAGAGGGAGTGAATCAGAGCGGGAATGAAGGAGAGAGGGTGTGAATCAAAACAGGGTGGAGAGAGAGTGAATCAGGGTAGGGTGAAGGAGAGAGGGAGTGAATCAGGGCGGGGTGAAGGAGAGGGAGTGAATCAGGGTGGGAGTGAAGGAGAGAGGGAGTGAATCAGGGCGGGAGTGAAGGAGAGAGGGAGTGGATCAGGGCAGGATGAAGGAGAGAGCGTGTGAATCAGAGGGGTTAAGGAGAGAGGGAGGGAATCAGGGCGGGGTGAAGGAAAGAGGGTGTGAATCAGGGAGGAGTGAAGGAGAGAGACAGTGAATCAATATGGGAGTGAAGGAGAGGGGGAGTGAATCAGGGAGGGGTGAAGGAGTGAGGGTGTGAATCAGGGCGGGGTGAAGGAAAGAGGGTGTGAATCAGGGAGGAGTGAAGGAGAGAGAGAGTGAATCAATATGGGAGTGAAGGAGAGGGGGAGTGAATCAGGGAGGGGTGAAGGAGTGAGGGTGTGAATCAGGGCGGGGTGAAGGAGAGAGAGTGAATCAGGGAGGGGTGAAGGAGAGAGGGAGCGAATCAGGGCAGGGTGGAGAGAGAGCAAATCAGAGCAGGGTGAAGGAGAGAGGGAGCGAATCAGGGCGGGGTGATGGAGAGAGGGAGTGAATCAAGGCGGGAATGAAGGAGGGAGGGAATGAATCAGGGAGGGGTGAAGGAGAGGAAGTGAATCAGAGTGGGAGTGAAGGAGAGAGGGAGTGAATCAGGGAGGGGTGAAGGAGAGAGCGAGTGAATCAGGGCGTGGTGAAGGAGAGAGGGAGTGAACCAGGGCGGGGTGAGGGAGAGAGGGAATGAATCAGGGCGGGAGTGAAGGAGAGAGGGAGTGAATCAGGGAGGGGTGAAGGAGAGAGCCAGTAAATCAGGACAGGATGAAGGAGAGAGGGAGTGAATCAAGACAGGAGTGAAGGAGAGAGGGTGTGAATCAGGGGTGGGGAGTGAAGGAGAGAGTGAGTGAATCAAGGCAGGGTGAAGGAGAGAGGGGTGTGAATCGGAGGAGTGAAGGAGAGAGAGAGAGTGAATCAATATGGGAGTGAAGGAGAGGGGGAGTGAATGAGGGAGGGGTGATGGAGAGAGGGTGTGAATCAGGGCGGGGTGAAGGAGAGAGAGAGTGAATCAGGGCGGGTTGAAGGAGAGAGGGTGAATCAGGGAGGGGTGAAGGAGAGAGCGAGTGAGTAAAAGCAGGGTGGAGAGAATGATTCAGAGCAGGGTGCAGGAAAGAGGGAGTGAATCAGAGCGGGAATGAAGGAAAGAGGGAATGAATCAAAACAGGGTGGAGAGAGAGCGAATCAGAGCAGGGTGAAGGAGAGAGGGAGTGAATCAGGGCAGGAGTGAAGGCGAGAAGGAGTGAAATGGGGCGGGAGTGAAGGAGAGAGGGAGTGAATCAAGGCGGGAATGAAGGAGGGAGGGAATGAATCAGGGAGGGGTGAAGGAGTGAGGGAGTGAATCAGGGAGGGGTGAAGGAGAGAGGGAGTGAGTCAGGGAGGGGTGAAGGAGAGAGAGGGTGTGAATCAGAGCTGGGTGATGGAGAGAGTGAGTGAATCACGGTGCGGTGAAGAAGAGGGAGTGAATCAGAGTGGGAGTGAAGGAGAGAGGGAGTGAATCAGGGAGGGGTGAAGGAGAGAGGAGTAAATCAGGGCCGGATGAAGGTTAGAGGAAGTGAATCAAAGCAGGGTGAAGGAGAGAGGGAGTGAATAAAGGCAGGGTGGAGAGAGAGTGATTCAGAGCAGGGTGAAGGAAAGAGGAGGTGAATCAGAGCGGGAGTGAAGGAGAGAGGAAGATAATCAAAACAGGGTGGAGAGAGAGTGAATCAGGGTAGGGCGAAGGAGAGAGTGTGTGAATCAGTGCGGGGCGAAGGAGAGAATGTGTGAATCAGTGCGGGGCGAAGGAGAGAGTGTGTGAATCAGTGCGGGGCGAAGGAGAGAATGTGTGAATCAGGGCGGGTTGAAGGAGAGAGGGAGTAAAGCAAAGCTGGGTGGAGAGAGAGCGAATCAGCAGGGTGAAGGAGAGAGGGACTGAATCAGGGCGGGAGTGAAGGAGAGAAGAAGTGAATCAAAATAGGGTGGAGAGAGAGTGAATCAGAGCAGGGTGAAGGAGGGAGTGAATCAGGGCAGGAGTGAAGGAGAGAAGGAGTGAAACAGGACGGGAGTGAAGGAGAGAGGGAGTGAATCAGGGTGGGGTAAAGGAGAGAGGGAGTGAATCAGGGAGTGGTGGAGGAGAGAAGAGTGAAACAGAGTGGGAGTGAAGGAGGGAGTGAATCAAGGCGGGAATGAAGGAATGAGGGAGTGAATCAGGGAGGGGTGAAGGAGAGGGAGTGAATCAGGGCGGGGTGAAGGAGAGAGTGAGTGAATCAGGGCGGGGTGATGGAGAGAGGGAGTGAATCAGGGCGGGGAGAAGGAGAGAATCAGGGTGGGGTGAAGGAGAGAGTGAGTGAAGCAAAGCAGGGTGGAGAGAAAGTGAATCAGGGCAGGGTGAAGGAGAGAGGGAGTGAATCAGGGCAAGGTGAACGAGAGAGGGAGTGAATCAGGGCAAGGTGAAGGAGAAATGGAGTGAAGCAAAGCAGGGTGGAGAGAGAGTGAATCAGTAGGGTGAAGGAGAGAGGGAGTGAATCAGGGCGGGCGTGAAGGAGAGAAGGAGTGAAATGGGGCGGGAGTGAAGGAGAGAGTGAATCAAGGTGGGAATGAAGGAGGGAGTGAGTGAATCAGGGAGGGGTGAAGGAGAGAGGGAGTCAATCAGGGAGGGGTGAAGGAGAGAGGCAGTGAATCAGGGCGGGGTGAGGGAGAGAGGGAATGAATCAGGGTGGGGTGAAGGAGAGGGAGTGAATCAGAGTGGGAGTGAAGGAGAGAGGGAGTGAATCAGGGAGGGGTGAAGGAGAGAGCGAGTGAATCAGGGTGGGGTGAAGGAGAGAGGGAGTGAACCAGGGCGGGGTGAGGGAGAGAGGGAATGAATCAGGGCGGGAGTGAAGGAGAGAGGGAGTGAATCAGGGAGGGGTGAAGGAGAGAGCCAGTAAATCAGGACAGGATAAAGGAGAGAGGGAGTGAATCAAGACAGGAGTGAAGGAGAGAGGGAGTGAATCAGGGTGGGAGTGAAGGAGAGAGTGAGTGAATCAAGGCGGGGTGAAGGAGAGAGGTTGTGAATCGGAGGAGTGAAGGAGAGAGAGAGAGTGAATCAATATGGGAGTGAAGGAGAGGGGGAGTGAATGAGGGAGGGGTGATGGAGAGAGGGTGTGAATCAGGGCGGGGTGAAGGAGAGAGAGAGTGAATCAGGGCGGGTTGAAGGAGAGAGGGTGAATCAGGGAGGGGTGAAGGAGAGAGAGAGTGAGTAAAAGCAGGGTGGAGAGAGTGATTCAGAGCAGGGTGCAGGAAAGAGGGAGTGAATCAGAGCGGGAATGAAGGAGAGAGGGAATGAATCAAAACAGGGTGGAGAGAGAGCGAATCAGAGCAGGGTGAAGGAGAGAGGGAGTGAATCAGGGCAGGAGTGAAGGCGAGAAGGAGTGAAATGGGGCGGGAGTGAAGGAGAGAGGGAGTGAATCAAGGCGGGAATGAAGAGTGGAGGGAATGAATCAGGGAGGGGTGAAGGAGTGAATCAGGGAGGGGTGAAGGAGAGAGGGAGTGAATCAGGGAGGGGTGAAGGAGAGAGAGGGTGTGAATCAGAGCTGGGTGATGGAGAGAGGGAGTGAATCAGGGAGGGGTGAAGGAGAGAGGAGTAAATCAGGGCCGGATGAAGGTTAGAGGAAGTGAATCAAAGCAGGGTGAAGGAGAGAGGGAGTGAATAAAGGCAGGGTGGAGAGAGAGTGATTCAGAGCAGGGTGAAGGAAAGAGGAGGTGAATCAGAGCGGGAGTGAAGGAGAGAGGGAGATAATCAAAACAGGGTGGAGAGAGAGTGAATCAGGGTAGGGCGAAGGAGAGAGTGTGTGAATCAGTGCGGGGCGAAGGAGAGAATGTGTGAATCAGTGCGGGGCGAAGGAGAGAGTGTGTGAATCAGTGCGGGGCGAAGGAGAGAATGTGTGAATCAGGGCGGGTTGAAGGAGAGAGGGAGTAAAGCAAAGCTGGGTGGAGAGAGAGCGAATCAGCAGGGTGAAGGAGAGAGGGACTGAATCAGGGCGGGAGTGAAGGAGAGAAGAAGTGAATCAAAATAGGGTGGAGAGAGAGTGAATCAGAGCAGGGTGAAGGAGGGAGTGAATCAGGGCAGGAGTGAAGGAGAGAAGGAGTGAAACAGGACGGGAGTGAAGGAGAGAGGGAGTGAATCAGGGTGGGGTAAAGGAGAGAGGGAGTGAATCAGGGAGTGGTGGAGGAGAGAAGAGTGAAACAGAGTGGGAGTGAAGGAGGGAGTGAATCAAGGCGGGAATGAAGGAATGAGGGAGTGAATCAGGGAGGGGTGAAGGAGAGGGAGTGAATCAGGGCGGGGTGAAGGAGAGAGTGAGTGAATCAGGGCGGGGTGATGGAGAGAGGGAGTGAATCAGGGCGGGGAGAAGGAGAGAATCAGGGTGGGGTGAAGGAGAGAGTGAGTGAAGCAAAGCAGGGTGGAGAGAAAGTGAATCAGGGCAGGGTGAAGGAGAGAGGGAGTGAATCAGGGCAAGGTGAACGAGAGAGGGAGTGAATCAGGGCAAGGTGAAGGAGAAATGGAGTGAAGCAAAGCAGGGTGGAGAGAGAGTGAATCAGTAGGGTGAAGGAGAGAGGGAGTGAATCAGAGCGGGCGTGAAGGAGAGAAGGAGTGAAATGGGGCGGGAGTGAAGGAGAGAGTGAATCAAGGTGGGAATGAAGGAGGGAGTGAGTGAATCAGGGAGGGGTGAAGGAGAGAGGGAGTCAATCAGGGAGGGGTGAAGGAGAGAGGCAGTGAATCAGGGCGGGGTGAGGGAGAGAGGGAATGAATCAGGGTGGGGTGAAGGAGAGGGAGTGAATCAGAGTGGGAGTGAAGGAGAGAGGGAGTGAATCAGGGAGGGGTGAAGGAGAGAGGGAGTGAATCAGGGCGGGGTGAAGGAGAGAGGGAGTGAACCAGGGCGGGGTGAGGGAGAGAGGGAATGAATCAGGGCGGGAGTGAAGGAGAGAGGGAGTGAATCAGGGAGGGGTGAAGGAGAGAGCCAGTAAATCAGGACAGGATGAAGGAGAGAGGGAGTGAATCAAGACAGGAGTGAAGGAGAGAGGGAGTGAATCAGGGTGGGGTGAAGGAGAGAGGGTGTGAATCGGAGGAGTGAAGGAGAGAGAGAGAGTGAATCAATATGGGAGTGAAGGAGAGGGGGAGTGAATGAGGGAGGGGTGATGGAGAGAGGGTGTGAATCAGGGCGGGGTGAAGGAGAGAGAGAGTGAATCAGGGCGGGTTGAAGGAGAGAGGGTGAATCAGGGAGGGGTGAAGGAGAGAGAGAGTGAGTAAAAGCAGGGTGGAGAGAGTGATTCAGAGCAGGGTGCAGGAAAGAGGGAGTGAATCAGAGCGGGAATGAAGGAGAGAGGGAATGAATCAAAACAGGGTGGAGAAAGAGCGAATCAGAGCAGGGTGAAGGAGAGAGGGAGTAAAGCAAAGCTGGGTGGAGAGAGAGCGAATCAGCAGGGTGAAGGAGAGAGGGACTGAATCAGGGCGGGAGTGAAGGAGAGAAGAAGTGAAATGGGGCGGGAGTGAAGGAGAGAGTGAATCAAGGTGGGAATGAAGGAGGGAGTGAGTGAATCAGGGAGGGGTGAAGGAGAGAGGGAGTGAATCAGGGAGGGGTGAAGGAGAGAGGGAGTGAATCAGGGAGGGGTGAAGGAGAGAGCGAGTGAATCAGGGCGGGGTGAAGGAGAGAGGGAGTGAACCAGGGCGGGGTGAGGGAGAGAGGGAATGAATCAGGGTGGGGTGAAGGAGAGGGAGTGAATCAGAGTGGGAGTGAAGGAGAGAGGGAGTGAATCAGGGAGGGGTGAAGGAGAGAGGGAGTGAATCAGGGCGGGAGTGAAGGAGAGAGGGAGTGAATCAGGGAGGGGTGAAGGAGAGAGCCAGTAAATCAGGACAGGATGAAGGAGAGAGGGAGTGAATCAAGACAGGAGTGAAGGAGAGAGGGAGTGAATCAGGGTGGGAGTGAAGGAGAGAGGGAGTGAATCAAGGCGGGGTGAAGGAAAGGGTGTGAATCAGGGCGGAGCGAAGGAGAGAGGGAGCGAATCAGGGTGGGAGTGAAGGAGAGAGGGAGCGAATCAGGGTGGGAGTGAAGGAGAGAGGGGACGAATCAGGGTGGGAGTGAAGGAGAGCAGGAGTGAATTGAAGGGTTGAAGGAGAGGGTATGAATCGGGGTGGGAGTGTAGGAGAGAGAGAGTGAATCAGGGCAGGAGTGAAGGAGAGGGAGTGAATCAGGGCAGGGTGATGGAGAGAGGGAGTGAATCAGGGAGGGGTGAAGGAGAGGGACTGAATCAGGGCGGGGTGATGGAGAGAGGGAGTGAATCAGGGCGGAGTGATGGAGAGAGGGACTGAATCAGGGCAGGGTGAAGGAGAGAGAGAGTTAATCAGGGCGGAGTGAAGGAGAGAGAGAGTGAATCAGGGCTGGGTGAAGGAGAGAGGGAGTGAATCAGGGCGGGGTGATGGAGAGAGGGAGTGAATCAGGGCGGAGTGATGGAGAGAGGGAGCGAATCAGTGCAGGGTGAAGGAGAGGGAGTGAATCAGGGTGGGGTGAAGGAGAGGGAGTGAATCAGGGTGGGGTGATGGAGAGAGGGAGTGAATCAGGGCAGGGTGAAGGAGAGAGGGAGTGAATCAGGGCTGGGTGAAGGAGAGAGGGAGTGAATCAGGACGGAGTGATGGAGAGAGGGAGTGAATCAGTGCAGGGTGAAGGAGAGGGAGTGAATCAGGGTGGGCTGAAGTAGAGAGGGAGTGAATCAGGGCGAGGGTGAAGGAGAGGGTGTGAATCATGGTGGGGTGAAGGAGAGAGGGAGTGAATCAGGGCTGGGTGAAGGAGAGAGGGAGTGAATCAGGACGGAGTGATGGAGAGAGGGAGTGAATCAGTGCAGGGTGAAGGAGAGGGAGTGATTCAGGGTGGGGTGAAGGAGAGAGGGAGTGAATCAGGGCGAGAGTGAAGGAGAGAGGGTGTGAATCAGGGCAGGGTGAAGGAGAGAGGGAGTGAATCAGGGCGAGAGTGAAGGAGAGAGGGAGTGAATCAGGGCAGGGTGAAGGAGAGAGGGAGTGAATCAGGGCAGGGTGAAGGAGAGAGGGAGTGAATCAGGGCGAGAGTGAAGGAGAGGGTGTGAATCATGGTGGGGTGAAGGAGAGAGGGTGTGAATCGGGGCGGGAGTGAAAGAGAGAGAGTGAATCAGGGAGGGGTGAAGGAGAGAGGGAGTGAATTACGGAGGGGTAAAGGAGAGAGGGAGTGAATCAGAGTGATTCAGGGCGGGGTGAAGGAGAGAGGGAGTGAATTACGGAGCGGTAAAGGAGAGAGGGAGTGAATCAGAGTGAATCAGGGCGGGGTGAAGGAGAGAGGGAGTGAATTACGGAGGGGTAAAGGAGAGAGGGAGTGAATCAGAGTGATTCAGGGCGGGGTGAAGGAAAGGAAATGAATCATGGAGTGAGTGAAGGAGAGAAGGAGTGAATCACGGTGGGGTGAAGGAGAAAGTGAGTAATTCAGGGAGGGGTGATGTAGAGCGGGAATAAATCAGGTTGGGATGAAGGAGAGAGGGAGTGAATCAGGGAGTGGTGAAGGAGAGGAAATGAATCGGGGCGGGAGTGAAGGAGAGAGAGTGAATCAGGGAGAGGTGAAGGAGAGAGAGTGAATCAGGATGGGGTGAAGGAGAGAGGGAATGAATCAGGGCGGGGTGAAGGAGAGAGGGAGAGAATCGAGGGGTGTGAAGCAGAGAGGGAGTGAATTACGGAGGGATAAAGGAGAGACGGAGTGAATCAGAGTGAATCAGGGCCGGGTGAATGAGAGAGGGAGTGAATCAGGGAGGGGTGAAGGAGTGGGAGTGAATCAGGGCGGGATGAAGGAGAGAGGGACTGAATCAGGGAGGGGTGATGGAGAGGTAGTGACTCGGGGAGGGGTGAAGGAGAGAGAGAGTGAATCAGGGTGGGGTGAAGGAGAGAGAGTGAATCAGGGTGGGGTGAAGGAGAGAGGGAGTGAATCAGGGTGCGGTGAAGGAGAGAGAGAGTGAATCAGGGAGGGGTGAAGGAGAGAGAGAGTGAATCAGGGAGGGGTGAAGGAGAGCGAGAGTGAATCAGGGCGGGGTGAAGGAGAGTGGGAATGAATCAGAGCGGGGTAAAGGAGAGAGTGAGTGAATCAGGGTGCAGTGAAGGAGAGAGAGTGAATCAGGGAGGGGTAAAGGAGAGAGAGAGTGAATCAGGGAGGGGTAAAGGAGAGAGAGAGTGAATCAGGGTGCGGTGAAGGAGTGAGAGTGAATCAGGGAGGGAGTGAAGGAGAAAGCGAGTAATTCAGGGAGGGGTGATGTAGAGCGGGAATAAATCAGGGCGGGGTGAAGGAGAGAGGGAGTGAATCAGGGAGGGGCGAAGGAGAGAGGGAGTGAATCAGGTTGGGGTAAAGGAGAGAGGGAGTGAATCAGGTTGGGGTAAAGGAGAGAGGGAGTGAATCAGGGAGGGGCGAAGGAGAGAGGGAGTGAATCAGGTTGGGGTAAAGGAGAGAGGGAGTGAATCAGGGAGGGGCGAAGGAGAGAGGGAGTGAATCAGGTTGGGGTAAAGGAGAGAGGGAGTGAATCAGGTTGGGGTAAAGGAGAGAGGGAGTGAATCAGGGAGGGGCGAAGGAGAGAGGGAGTGAATCAGGTTGGGGTAAAGGAGAGAGGGAGTGATCAGGGAGGGGCGAAGGAGAGAGGGAGTGAATCAGGGAGGGGCGAAGGAGAGAGGGAGTGAATCAGGTTGGGGTAAAGGAGAGAGGGAGTGAATCAGGGAGGGGTAAAGGAGAGAGGGAGTGAATCAGGGAGGGGCGAAGGAGAGAGGGAGTGAATCAGGTTGGGGTAAAGGAGAGAGGGAGTGAATCAGGTTGGGGTGAAGGAGAGAGGGAGTGAATCAGATTGGGATGAAGGAGAGAGGGAGTGAATCAGGGAGAGGCGAAGGAGTGAGGGAGTGAATTAGGGCGGGATGAAGGAGAGAGTGAATCAGGACGAGGGAAAGGAGAGAGGGAGTGAATCAGGGCGGGGTGAAGGAGAGAGGGAGTGAATCAGGGAGGGGTGAAGGAGAGAGGGAGTGAATCAGGGAGAGGTGAATGTGAGAGGGAGTGAATCAGGGCGTGGCGATGGAGGGAGGGCCTGAATCAGGGCAGGATGAAGGAGAGAGGGTGTGAATCGGAGGGGTTAAGGAGAGAGGGAGAGAATCAGGGCGGGGTGAAGGAAAGAGGGAGTGAATAAGGGCGGGGTGAAGGAGAGAGGGTGTGAATCAGGGAGGAGTGAAGGAGAGAGAGAGTGAATCAATATGGGAGTCAAGGAGAGGGGGAGTGAATCATGGAGGGGTGATGGAGAGAGGGAGTGAATCAGGGAGGGGTGATGGAGAGAGGGAGTGAATCAGGGAGGGGTGATGGAGAAAGGGAGTGAATCAGGGAGGGGTGAAGGAGAGAGAGTGAATCAGGGAGGAGTGAAGGAGAGAGAGAGTGAATCAATATGGGAGTGAAGGAGAGGGGGAGTGAATCATGGAGGGGTGAAGGAGAGAGAGTGAATCAGGGTGGGGTGAAGGAGATGGAGGGAATCAGGGCGGGGTGAAGGAGAGAGCGAGTGATTCGGGGGGGTGATGTCGAGCGGGAGTAAATCAGGCCAGAGTGAAAGAGTGAGGGAGTGAATCAGGGCGGGGTGAAGGAGAAATGGAATGAATCAGGGACAGGGTGAAGGAGAGAGGGTGTAAATCAAGGCGGGGTGAAGGAGAGGTGGAGTGAATCAAGGCGGAAGTGAAGGAGAGAGGGAGTGAATCAGAGTGGGAGTGAAGGAGAGGTGGAGTGAATCAAGGCGGAAGTGAAGGAGAGAGGGAGTGAATCAGAGTGGGAGTGAAGGAGAGGAGTGAATCAGGGCGGGAGTGAAGGAGAGATGGAGTGAATCAAGGCGGGAGTGAAGGAGAGAGGGAACGAATCAGGGTGGGAGTGAAGGAGAGATGGAGTGAATCAAGGCGGAAGTGAAGGAGAGAGGGAGTGAATCAGGGTGGGAGTGAAGGAGAGATGGAGTGAATCAAGGCGGAAGTGAAGGAGAGAGGGAGTAAATCAGGGCAGGAGTGAAGGTGAGAGGGTGTGAATTGAAAGGGTGATGGAGAGAGGGAGTGAATTGGAGGGATGAAGGAGAGGAAGTGAATCAGGGCGGGAGTGAAGGAGAGAGGGAGTGAATCAGGGCAGGGTGAAGGAGAGAGAGAGTGAATCAGGGCGGAGTGAAGGAGAGAGAGAGTGAATCAGGGCTGGGTGAAGGAGAGAGTGAGTGAATCAGGGCGGGGTGATGGAGAGAGGGAGTGAATCAGGGCGGTGTGATGGAGAGAGGGAGTGAATCAGGGCTGGGTGAAGGAGAGGGTGTGAATCAGGGCGGGGTGATGGAGAGAGGGAGTGAATCAGGGCGGGGTGATGGAGAGAGGCAGTGAATCAGGGCGGGGTGATGGAGAGAGGGAGTGAATCAGGGCAGGGTGAAGGAGAAGGTCTGAATCAGGGCGGGGTGATGGAGAGAGGGAGTGAATCAGGGCAGGGTGAAGGAGAGGGAATGAATCAGGGCGGGGTGATGGAGAGAGGGAGTGAATCAGGGCAGGGTGAAGGAGAGGGTCTGAATCAGGGCGGGGTGATGGAGAGAGGGAGTGAATCAGGGCAGGGTGAAGGAGAGGGAATGAATCAGGGTGGGGTGAAGGAGAGAGGGAGTGAATCAGGGCAGGGTGAAGGAGAGGGAGTGAATCAGGGCGGGGTGATGGAGAGAGGGAGTGAATCAGGGCAAGGTGAAGGAGAGAGAGAGTGAATCAGGGCGGGGTGATGGAGAGAGGGAGTGAATCAGGGCGAAGTGATGGAGAGAGGGAGTGAATCGGGGTGGGGTGAAGGGGAGAGGGGGTGAATCAAAGCAGGTTGGAGAGGGATGAATCAGAGTAGGGTGAAGGAGAGGGAGTGAATCAGGACGAGAGTGAAGGAGAGAGGGTGTGAATCAGGGCGGGAGTGACTCAGGGCGGGAGTGAAAGAGAAAGAGTGAATCAGGGAGGGGTGAAGGAGAGAGGGAGTGAATTACGGAGGGGTAAAGGAGAGAGGGAGTGAATCAGAGTGAATCCGGGCGGGGTGAAGGAAAGGAAATGAATCATGGAGGGAGTGAAGGAGAGAAGGAGTGAATCACGGTGGTGTGAAGGAGAAAGCGAGTAATTCAGGGAGGGGTGATGTAGAGCGGGAATAAATCAGGGCGGGGTGAAGGAGAGGGAGTGAATCACGGCGGGGTGAAGGAGAGGGAGTGAATCAGGTTGGGGTGAAGGAGAGAGGGAGTGAATCAGGTCGGGATGAAGGAGAGAGGGAGTGAATCAGGTTGGGGTGAAGGAGAGAGGGAGTGAATCAGGGAGGGATGAAGGAGAGAGGGAGTGAATCAGGGCGGGGTGAAGGAGAGGGAGTGAATCAGGTTGGGGTGAAGGAGAGAGGGAGTGAATCAGGTTGGGATGAAGGAGAGAGGGAGTGAATCAGGGAGGGGTGAAGGAGAGAAGGAACGAATCAGGGTGGGAGTGAAGGAGAGATGGAGTGAATCAAGGCAGAAGTGAAGGAGAGAGGGCGTGAATCAGGTTGGGGTGAAGGAGAGAGGGAACGAATCAGGGTGGGAGTGAAGGAGAGATGGAGTGAATCAAGGCAGAAGTGAAGGAGAGGGGGAGTGAATCAGGTAGGGGTGCAGGAGAGAGGGAACGAATCAGGGTGGGAGTGAAGGAGAGATGGAGTGAATCAAGGCGGAAGTGAAGGAGAGAGGGAGTGAATCAGGTAGGGGTGAAGGAGAGAGGGAACGAATCAGGGTGGGAGTGAAGGAGAGATGGAGTGAATCAAGGCGGAAGTGAAGGAGAGAGGGAGTGAATCAGGGTGGGAGTGAAGGAGAGATGGAGTGAATCAAGGCGGAAGTGAAGGAGAGAGGGAGTAAATTAGGGCAGGAGTGAAGGTGAGAGGGTGTGAATTGAAAGGGTGATGGAGAGAGGGAGTGAATCGGAGGGATGAAGGAGAGGAAGTGAATCAGGGAGGGGTGAAGGAGAGAGGGAACGAATCAGGGTGGGAGTGAAGGAGAGAGGGAACGAATCAGGGTGGGATTGAAGGAGAGAGGGAACGAATCGGGGTGGGATTGAAGGAGAGCAGGAGTGAATTGGAGGGATGAAGGCGAGGAAGTGAATCAGGGCGGGAGTGAAGGAGAGAGGGAGTGAATCAGGGAGGGGTGAAGGAGAGAGGGAACGAATCAGGGTGGGAGTGAAGGAGAGAGGGAACGAATCAGGGTGGGATTGAAGGAGAGCAGGAGTGAATTGAAAGGGTGAAGGAGAGGGTGTGAATCAGGGCGGGGTGATGGAGAGAGGGGGTGAATCAGGGCAGGGTGAAGGAGAGGGAGTGAATCAGTGCGGTGTGAAGGAGAGATGGAGTGAATCAGGGCAGGGTGAAGGAGAGGGAGTGAATCAGGGCGGGGTGATGGAGAGAGGGAGTGAATCAGGGCAGGGTGAAGGAGAGAGAGAGTGAATCAGGGCGGAGTGAAGGAGAGAGAGTGAATCAGGGCAGGGTGATGGAGAGAGGGAGTGAATGAGGGCGGAGTGATGGAGAGAGGGAGTGAATCAGTGCAGGGTGAAGGGGATGGAGTGAATCAGGGTGGGGTGGAGAGAGGGGGTGAATCATGGCGGGAGTGACTCAGGGCGGGAGTGAAAGAGAGAGAGTGAATCAGGGAGGGGTGAAGGAGAGAGGGAGTGAATTACAGAGGGGTAAAGGAGAGAGGGAGTGAATCAGGGAGGAGTGAAGGAGAGACGGAACGAATCAGGGTGGGGTGAAGGAGAGAGGGAACGAATCAAGGTGGGAGTGAAGGAGAGAAGGAGTGTATCAGGGTGGGAGTGAAGGAGAGATGGAGTGAATCAAGGCGGGAGTGAAGGAGAGAGGGAGTGAATCAGGGAGGGGTGAAGGAGAGAGGGAACGAATCAGGGTGGGAGTGAAGGAGAGATGGAGTGAATCAAGGCGGAAGTGAAGGAGAGAGGGAGTGAATCAGGGTGGGAGTGAAGGAGAGATGGAGTGAATCAAGGCGGAAGTGAAGGAGAGAGGGAGTAAATCAGGGCAGGAGTGAAGGTGAGAGGCTGTGAATTGAAAGGGTGATGGAGAGAGGGAGTGAATTGGAGGGATGAAGGAGAGGAAGTGAATCAGGGCAGGAGTGAAGGAGAGAGGGAGTGAATCAGGGAGGGGTGAAGGAGAGAGGGAACGAATCAGGGTGGGATTGAAGGAGAGCAGGAGTGAATTGAAAGGGTGAAGGAGAGGGAACGAATCGGGGTGGGATTGAAGGAGAGCAGGAGTGAATTGAAAGGGTGAAGGAGAGGGAGTGAATCAGGGCGGGGTGATGGAGAGAGGGAGTGAATCAGGGCAGGGTGAAGGAGAGAGAGAGTGAATCAGGGTGGAGTGAAGGAGAGAGAGAGTGAATCAGGGCTGCGTGAAGGAGAGAGAGAGTGAATCAGGGCGGGGTGATGGAGAGAGGGAGTGAATTAGGGTGAGGTGAAGGAGGGAGGGAGTGAATCAAAGCAGGTTGGAGAGAGAGTGGATCAGAGTAGGGTGAAGGAGAGGGAGTGAATCAGGACGAGAGTGAAGGAGTGAGGGTGTGAATCAGGGCGAGGTGATGGAGAGAGGGAGTGAATCAGGGCAGGGTGAAGGAGAGGGAGTGAATCAGGGCGGGGTGATGGAGAGAGGGAGTGAATCAGGTCAGGGTGAAGGAGAGGGAGTGAATCAGGGCGGGGTGATGGAGAGAGGGAGTGAATTAGGGAAGAGTGAAGGAGAGAGAGAGTGAATCAGGGCTGGGTGAAGGAGAGAGAGAGTGAATCAGGGCGGGGTGATGGAGAGAGGGAGTGAATCAGGGCGGAGTGATGGAGAGAGGGAGTGAATCAGTGCAGGGTGAAGGAGAGGGAGTGAATCGGGGTGGGGTGAAGGAGAGAGTGAGTGAATCAAAGCAGTTTGGAGAGAGAGTGAATCAGAGTAGGGTGAAGGAGAGGGAGTGAATCAGGACGAGAGTGAAGGAGAGAGGGTGTGAATCATGGTGGGAGTGACTCAGGGCGGGAGTGAAAGAGAGAGGGTATGAATCAGGGCGGGAGTGACTCAGGGCGGGAGTGAAAGAGAGAGAGTGAATCAGGGAGGGGTGAAGGAGAGAGGGAGTGAATTAGGGAGGGGTAAAGGAGAGAGGGAGTGAATCAGAGTGAATCAGGGCGGGGTGAAAGAAAGGAAATGAATCATGGAGGGAGTGAAGGAGAGAAGGAGTGAATCACGGTGGGGTGAAGGAGAAAGCGAGTAATTCAGGGAGGGGTGATGTAGAGCGGGAATAAATTAGGGCGGGGTGAAGGAGAGAGGGAGTGAATCAGGTTGGGATGAAGGAGAGGGAGTGAATCCGGTTGGGGTGAAGGAGAAAGGGAGTGAATCAGGTTGGGATGAAGGAGAGAGGGAGTGAATCAGGGAGGGGTGAAGGAGAGAGGGAACGAATCAGGGTGGGGTGAAGGAGAGAGGGAACGAATCAAGGCGGGAGTGAAGGAGAGAAGGAATGAATCAGGGTGGGAGTGAAGGAGAGATGGAGTGAATCAAGGCGGGAGTGAAGGAGAGAGGGAGTGAATCAGGGAGGGGTGAAGGAGAGAGGGAACGAATCAGGGTGGGAGTGAAGGAGAGATGGAGTGAATCAGGGTGGGAGTGAAGGAGAGAGGGAGTGAATTGGAGGGATGAAGGAGAGGAAGTGAATCAGGGCGGGAGTGAAGGAGATAGGGAGTGAATCAGGGAGGGGTGAAGGAGAGAGGGAACGAATCAGGGTGGGATTGAAGGAGAGCAGGAGTGAATTGAAAGGGTGAAGGAGAGGGGGTGTGAATCAGGGCGGGGTGATGGAGAGAGGTAGTGAATCAGGGCGGGGTGAAGGAGAGGGAGTGAATCAGGGCGGGGTGATGGAGAGAGGGAGTGAATCAGGGTGGAGTGAAGGAGAGAGAGAGTGAATCAGGGCTGGGTGAAGGAGAGAGAGAGTGAATCAGGGCGGGGTGACGAAGAGAGGGAGTGAATCAGGGCGGAGTGATGGAGAGAGGGAGTGAATCAGTGCAGGGTGAAGGAGAGGGAGTGAATTAGGGTGGGGTGAATGAGAGAGGGAGTGAATCAAAGCAGGTTGGAGAGAGAGTGAATCAGAGTAGGGTGAAGGAGAGGGAGTGAATCAGGACGAGAGTGAAGGAGAGAGGGTGTGAATCATGGTGGGGTGAAGGAGAGAGGGTGTGAATCATGGCGGGAGTGACTGAGGGCAGTAGTGAAAGAGAGAGAGTGAATCAGGGACGGGTGAAGGAGAGAGGGAGTGAATTACGGAGGGGTAAAGGAGAGAGGGAGTGAATCAGAGTGAATCAGGGAGAGGTGAAGGTGAACGGGAGTGAATCAGGGAGGGGTGAAGGAGAGGAAATGAATCAGGCCGGGAGTGAAGGATAGAGGCAGTGAATTACGGAGCGGTAAAGGAGAGAGGGAGTGAATCAGAGTGAATCAGGGCGGGGTGAAGGAAAGGAAATGAATCATGGAGGGAGTGAAGGAGAGAAGGAGTGAATCACGGTGGGGTGAAGGAGAAAGCGAGTAATTCAGGGAGGGGTGATGTAGAGCGGGAATAAATCAGGGCGGGGTGAAGGAGAGAGGGAGTGAATCAGGGAGAGGTGAAGGAGAGGAAATGAATCGGGGCGGGAGTGAAGGAGAGAGAGTGAATCAGGGAGAGGTGAAGGAGAGTGGAGTGAATCAGGGTGGGGTGAAGGGGAGAGGGAATGAATCAGGGCGGGGTGAAGGAGAGAGAGAGAGAATCGAGGCGTGTGAAGCAGAGAGGGAGTGAATTACAGAGGGATAAAGGAGAGACGGAGTGAATCAGGGCTGGGTGAATGAGAGAGGGAGTGAATCAGGGAGGGGTGAAGGAGAGCGGGACTGAATCAGGGAGGGGTGATGGAGAGGCAGTGACTCGGGGAGGGGTGAACGACAGAGGGATTGAGTCAGGACGGGGGTGATGGAGAGGGAGTGAACCAGGGAGGGGTGAAGGAGAGAGGGAGTGAATCAGGTTGGGATGAAGGAGAGGGAGTGAATCAGGTTGGGATGAAGGAGAGAGGATGTGAATCGGAGGGGTTAAGGAGAGAGGGAGAGAATCAGGGCGGGGTGAAGGAGAGAGGGAGCGAATCAGTGCTGGGTGAAGGAGAGAGGGAGTGAATCAGGGACGGGTGAAGCAAAGAGGAAGAGAATCAGGGTGGGGTGAAGGAAAGAGGGAGTGAATAAGGGTGGGGTGAAGGAGAGAGGGTGTGAATCAGGGAGGAGTGAAGGAGAGAGAGAGTGAATCAATATGGGAGTGAAAGAGAGGGGGAGTGAATCATGGAGGGGTGAAGGAGAGAGAGTGAATCAGGGTGGGGTGAAGGAGATGGAGGGAATCAGGGCGGGGTGAAGGAGAGAGGGAGCGAATCAGTGCTGGGTGAAGGAGAGAGTGAGTGAATCAGGGACGGGTGAAGCAGAGAGGAAGAGAATCAGGGTGGGGTGAATGTGAGAGGGAGTGAATCAGGGCGTGGCGATGGAGGGAGGGCCTGAATCAGGGCAGGATGAAGGAGAGAGGGTGTGAATCGGAGGGGTTAAGGAGAGAGGGAGAGAATCAGGGTGGGGTGAAGGAAAGAGGGAGTGAATAAGGGTGGGGTGAAGGAGAGAGAATCAATATGGGAGTGAAGGAGAGGGCGAGTGAATCATGGAGGGGTGATGGAGAGAGGGAGCGAATTAGGGCGGTAGTGAAGGAGAGAGTGAGTGATTCAGGTGGGGGTGAAGGAGAGAGAGTGAATCAGGGCGGGTGTGAAGGAGAAAGTGAGCTAATCATGGAGGGGGTGAAGGAGAGAGGGAATGAATCAGGGCGGGGCGATGGAGAGAGGGCATGAATCAGGGAGGGGTGAAGGAGAAAGGGAGTGAATCAGGGCGGGGCGATGGAGAGAGGGCGTGAATCAGGGAGGGGTGAAGGAGAGAGGGAGTGAATCAGGGTGGGGTGAAGGAGAGAGGGAGTGAATCAGGGCGGGGCGATGGAGAGAGGGCGTGAATCAGGGAGGGGTGAAGGAGAGAGGGAGCGAATCAGGGTGGGAGTGAATCAGGGCAGGAGTGAAATAGAGAGAGTGAATCAGGGAGGGGTGAAGGAGAGCGGGAGTGAATCAGGGAGAGGTGAAGCAGAGGAAATGAATCGGGGCGGGAGTGAAGGAGAGAGGGAGAGAATCGGGGGGTGTGAAGCAGAGAGGGAGTGAATTACGGAGGGATAAAGGAGAGAGGGAGTGTATCAGAGTAAATCAGGGCCGGGTGAAGGAAAGGAAATGAATCATAGAGGGAGTGAAGGAGAGTGTGGGTGAATAAGGGCGGGGTGAAGGAGAGAGGGAGTGAATCAGGTTGGGATGAAGGAGAGAGGGAGTGAATCAGGTTGGGGTGAAGGAAAGAGGGAGTGTATCAGGGAGGGGTGAAGGAGAGAGGGTGCGAATCAGGGAGGGGCGAAGGAGAGAGGGAGCGAATTAGGGCGGGATGAAGGAGAGAGTGAATCAGGGCGAGGGAAAGGAGAGAGGGAGTGAATTTGTGTAGGGTGATGGAGCGAGTGAATTGGCGTGGTAAAGGAGAGAGGGAGTGAATCAGGGAGGGGTGAAGGAGAGAGGGAGTGAATCAGGGAGGGGTGAAGGAGAGAGGGAGTGAATCAGGGAGGGGTGAAGGAGAGAGGGAATAAATCAGGACTGGGTGAAGGAGAGAGAGAGTGAATCAGGGCTGGGTGAAGGAATGAGAGAGTGAATCAGGGCGGGGTGGAGAGAGTGAGTGAGTGAGTCAGGGCAGAGTGAAGGAGAGAGGGAGTGAATCAGGGTTGGGTGAAGGAGAGACGGGGAAGGGCGTGAGCCTGGGTGAATCATGTC
Source organism: Cetorhinus maximus (assembly GCF_964194155.1). Taxonomy (NCBI): domain Eukaryota; kingdom Metazoa; phylum Chordata; class Chondrichthyes; order Lamniformes; family Cetorhinidae; genus Cetorhinus; species Cetorhinus maximus. Next base: position 74,420 of record NW_027597110.1, read on the forward strand.
ACTCACCCCAATCTGCGGAGCCTGCAGGTCCTGATTCCCTCAGCGAGTTTCATGAGCCCTTGGTCACCCAGCTGGTTCTTGTCCAGGATAAGCCACTGCAACTCGGGGTGAACCCGGAGCAAGTTACTCAGTCCCTGCGCAGACGCCTCTGTCAGGCAGTTACTATCCAGCCTGTGTGCGAAGCCAGGAGGGACATTTCAGAGACAGGGAGAGAGATTCACACCCAGCAAACACCCTTCCCGCATCGACATGTCCCACCCCCTCTGTACCTTCACCATCTCAGCTCCTCCACTGCTGAAACCATCAGCCATGTGTCATTACTCCATCTTGGATTACACTCCCCTGATGCCCTCTCTCCTCTCCGCACTCCCCTCCTGTCCTCTCCGCACTCCCCTCCTGTCCTTTCCACACTCCCCTCCTGTCCTCTCCACACTCCCCTCCTGTCCTTTCCACACTCCCCTCCTGTCCTCTCCACACTCCCCTCCTGTCCTCTCCGCATTCCCCTCCTGTCCTCTCTCCTCTCCGCACTCCCCTCCTGTCCTGTCCGCACTCCCCTCCTGTCCTCTCCGCACTCCCCTCCTGTCCTCTCCACACTCCCCTCCTGTCCTCTCTCCTCTCCACACTCCCCTCCTGTCCCTCTCCTCTCCACACTCCCCTCCTGTCCTCTCTCCTCTCCACACTCCCCTCCTGTCCTCTCTCCTCTCCACACTCCCCTCCTGTCCTCTCTCCTCTCCACACTCCCCTCCTGTCCTCTCTCCTCTCCACACTCCCCTCCTGTCCTCTCCTCTCCACACTCCCCTCCTGTCCTCTCCTCTCCACACTCCCCTCCTGTCCTCTCCTCACTCTCCTCCTCTCCTCTCCACACTCCCCTCCTGTCCTCTCCTCACTCCCCTCCTCTCCTCTCCACACTCCCCTCCTGTCCTCTCTCCTCTCCACACTCCCCTCCTGTCCTCTCCTCTCCACACTCCCCTCCTGTCCTCTCCACACTCCCCTCCTGTCCTCTCCTCACTCCCCTCCTCTCCTCTCCACACTCCCCTCCTGTCCTCTCCTCACTCCCCTCCTCTCCTCTCCACACTCCCCTCCTGTCCTCTCCACACTCCCCTCCTGTCCTCTCCACACTCCCCTCCTGTCCTCTCCACACTCCCCTCCTGTCCTCTCTCCTCTCCACACTCCCCTCCTGTCCTCTCTCCTCTCCACACTCCCCTCCTGTCCTCTCCTCTCCACACTCCCCTCCTGTCCTCTCCACACTCCCCTCCTGTCCTCACTCCTCTCCACACTCCCCTCCTGTCCTCTCTCCTCTCCACACTCCCCTTCTGTCCTCTCTCCTCCCCACACTCCCCTCCTGTCCTCTCTCCCCTCCACACTCCCCTCCTGTCCTCTCTCTTCTCCACAGTCCCCTCCTGTCCTCTCCACACTCTCCTCCTGTCCTCTCCACACTCCCCTCCTGTCCTCTCTCCTCTCCACACTCCCCTCCTGTCCTCTCTCCTCTCCACACTCCCCTCCTGTCCTCTCCCCTCTCCACACTCCCCTCCTGTCCTCTCCACACTCCCCTCCTGTCCTCTCCACACTCCCCTCCTGTCCTCTCCTCTCCACACTCCCCTCCTGTCCTCTCCACACTCCCCTCCTGTCCTCTCCTCTCCACACTCCCCTCCTGTCCTCTCTCCTCTCCACACTCCCCTCCTGTCCTCTCCCCTCTCCACACACCCCTCCTGTCCTCTCCACACTCCCCTCCTGTCCTCTCCACACTCCCCTCCTGTCCTCTCCTCTCCACACTCCCTTCCTGTCCTCTCTCTTCTCCACACTCCCCTCCTGTCCTCTCTCCTCTCCACACTCCCCTCCTGTCCTCTCTCCTCTCCACACTCCCCTCCTGTCCTCTCCTCTCCACACTCCCCTCCTGTCCTCTCCTCTCCACACTCCCCTCCTGTCCTCTCTCCTCTCTACACTCCCCTCCTGTCCTCTCTCCTCTCCACACTCCCCTCCTGTCCTCTCTCCTCTCCACACTCCCCTCCTGTCCTCTCCACACTCCCCTCCTGTCCTCTCTCCTCTCCACACTCCCCTCCTCTCCACACTCCCCTCCTGTCCTCTCCTCTCCACACTCCCCTCCTGTCCTCTCCTCTTCACACTCCCCTCCTGTCCTCTCTCCTCTCCACACTCCCCTGATGTCCTCTCTCCTCTCCACACTCCCCTCCTGTCCTCTCCTCTCCACACTCCCCTTCTGTCCTCTCCTCTCCACACTCCCCTCCTGTCCTCTCTCCTCTCCACACTCCCCTGATGTCCTCTCTCCTCTCCACACTCCCCTGATGTCCTCTCTCCTCTCCACACTCCCCTCCTGTCCTCTCCTCTCCACACTCCCCTTCTGTCCTCTCCTCTCCACACTCCCCTCCTGACCTCTCTCCTCTCCACACTCCCCTGATGTCCTCTCTCCTCTCCACACTCCCCTCCTGTCCTCTCCTCTCCACACTCCCCTTCTGTCCTCTCCTCTCCACACTCCCCTCCTGTCCTCTCTCCTCTCCACACTCCCCTCCTGTCCTCTGTCCTCTCCACACTCCCCTCCTGTCCTCTCTCCTCTCCACACTCCCCTCCTGTCCTCTCTCCTCTCCACACTCCCCTCCTGTCCTCTCTCCTCTCCACACTCCCCTCCTGTCCTCTCTCCTCTCCACACTCCCCTCCTGTCCTCTCCACACTCCCCTCCTCTCCTCTCCACACTCCCCTCCTGTCCTCTCTCCTCTCCACACTCCCCTCCTGTCCTCTTGCCTCTCCACACTCTCCTGATGCCCTCTCACCTCTCCACACTCCCCTGGTGCCCTCTCTCCTCTCTACACTCTCCTTCTGTCCTTTCTCCTCTCCACACTCCCCTCCTGACCTCTCTCCTCTCCACACTCCCCTGATGTCCTCTCTCCTCTCCACACTCCCCTCATGTCCTCTCACCTCTCCCTCTGCAACAATTAGCTCATCAGAATTCTGCTTCTCCACTCTCCTAACTCACCCTGCATCCCGTTCACCCATCACCCACCCTCTCCCAATCTGCAAATGCATCGATTTTAATATACCCCTCCTCCTCTTGATCAAATCTTTCCACAGACTCATCCCCTCCCTATCTCTGTAACCTCCTCCAGTCCCTACAACCCTCCCTATCTTTATAACCTCCTCCAGCCCCTGCAACCCTCCCTATCTGTTTCCTCCTCCAGCCCCTACAACCCTCCCTATATCTGTAACCTCCTCCAGCCCCTACAACCCTCCCTATCTCTGTAACCTCCTCCAGCCCCTGCAACTCTCCCTATCTCTGTAACCTCCTCCAGCCCCTGCAACTCTCCCTATCTCTGTAACCTCCTCCAGCCCCTACCACCCTCCCTATCTCTGTAACCTCCTCCATCCCCTACAACCCTCCCTATCTCTGTAATCTCCACCAGTGCCTACAACCCTATCTCTGTAACCTCCTCCAGCCCCTACCACCCTCCCTATCTCTGTAACCTCCTCCAGCCCCTACAACCCTCCCTATCTCTGTAACCTCCTCCAGCCCCTACAACCCTTGCTATCTCTGTCACCTCCTCCAGCCCCTACAACCCTCCCTATCTCTGTCACCTCCTCCAGCCCCTAAACCCCTCCCTATCTCTGTAACTTCCTCCAGCCATTACAATACTCCCTATCTCTGTAATCTCCTGCGGCCACTATATCTGCTGATGTCGGGGGGGGTGGTGCCTAGGGTGTGGTTTGGCTCGGCAGGACTGAGAGAGTAGAATAGTTGGAAAAGTGGCGTTCTGTTACTCATACGACCACTCGGCCCCTCGAGCTCTGCTCCCCCATTCAATAAGATCGTGGCTGATCTGATTGTAACCTCAACCCCACATTCCCGCCTGACCCCCCCATAACCTTTCACCCCCTTGTTAATCAAGAATCTATCCCGCTCCACCTTAAAAATATTCAAAGGCTCTGCTTCCACCTCCTGTTGAGGAAGAGAGTTGCAAAGACTCAAGACCCTCTGAGAGAAAACGTTTCTCCTCATCTCTGTCTTAAATGGGCGACCCCCTTATTTTCAAAGTGACCCCCTCGTTCTAGATTCTCCCACAAGAGGAAACATCCTCTCCACATCCACCCCTGTCAAGACCCCTCAGGATCTTAAAGGTTTCAATCAAGTTGCCTCTTACTCTTCTAAACTCCAGCGGATACAAGCCTAACCTGTCCGACCTTTCCTCATAAGACAACCCGCCCCATTCCTGGGATTAGTCTGGTAAACCTTCTCTGAACTGCTTCCAACGCATTTACATCCTTACTTAAGTAAGGAGACCAGTGCTGTACACAATACTCCAGATGTGGTCTCACCAGTCCCCTGTACAACTGAAGAATAACCTCCCTACTTTTGTATTCAATTCCCCCCTCACAATAAATGATAAGATTCTATTAGCTTTCCTCATTACCCGCTGTACCTGCACACTAACCGTGCGATTCATGCACTAGGACACCCAGATCCCTCTGAATCTCAGAGCTCTGTGATCTCTCACCATTTAGATAATAAGCTGCTTAATTATTCTTTATGCCAAATGAGTTAGTTCACATTTGTCCCACATTATACTCCATTTGCCAGATCTTTGCCCACTCACTTTCTATGACACTTTGTAACCTCCTTACGTCCTCTTCACAATTTACTTTCCTGCCTATCTTTGTGTCATCAGCAAATTTAGCCACCATTCCTTCGGCCCCTTCATCCAAGTCATTTATATAAACTGCAAACAGTTGAGGCCCCAGCACTGATCCCTGTGACACACCACTCGTCACATCCTGTCAACCAGAAAAAAACCCACCGATACCAGCTCCCTGCTTCTTGTTCACCAGCCAATCTTCTATCCACGCCAATATGTTACCCCCTACACCGTGAGCTTTTACTTTCTGCAAGAGCCTTTCATGTGGCACTTTATCAAATGCCTTCTGGAAATGTAAGTACAGCACATCCACTGCTTCCCCTTTATCCTCAAAGAACTCCAATAAATTGTTTAAACGCAATTTCGCTTTCACAGGGCCGTGGTGACTCTGCCTGATTACCATGAACTTTTCTCAGGGCCCGGCTATAAATATCTTTAATAATAGCTTCTAACATTTTCCCCATGACAGATGTCAGGCTAACTGGCCTGTAGTTTCCTGCTTTCTGTCTCCCTCCCTTTTTGAATAAAAGACTTACATTTGCTGATTTCCAATCTAACGGAGCCTTCCCTGAACCTAGGGAATTTTGGAAAATTAAAACCCGTGTGTCAGCTCCATCACTAACCACTCCTTTCAACACCTTAGGGTGAAGTCCATCCGGACCCGGGGATTTGTTAGCCCTCACCCCCAACAATTTGCTCAGTACCACTTCCCTGGTGATTGTAATTTTCCTGAGTTCCTCCCTCCCTCCCTCCCCTTCCATTTACTCACTGGATAATCTCGACGTTACAGTCCGGATGCTGCAGCCCTTCAGCAAGCTGCTGCACACCGACGTCCCCAAGATCGTTCTTGTTTAAGCTCAGGCCGTTGATCGAGGGGTTTGAGACGAGGGCGGAGATGAGGTCCGCAGCACAAGCCCAGGTCAGGCCATTCCTGGCGAGCCTAGAGAGCAGGGGGAGAGAGAGAGAGAGAGAGGGTGCGAGAGAGAGAGAGTGAAGAGGAAGCAGCATCAATAGAACACTATCGAAGGAGGCCATTCAGCCCCCTCCTCGAGCCTGTTACACAGGAACAGGAGGAGGCCCCATTCAGCCCCCTCCTCGGGCCTGTTACACAGGAACAGGAGGAGGCCCCTTTCAGCCCCCTTCTCAGCCTTTACACAGGAATAGGAGGCCATTCAGCCCCTCTTCGAGCCTGTAACACAGGAACAGGAGGAGGCCATTCAGCCCCCTCCTCGAGCCTGTTACAGGCGGAAGCCATTCTGCCCCTTCTCAGCCTGTTACACAGGAACAGGAGGCCATTCACCTCCTCAAGCCTGTTGCACAGGAACAGGAGGGAGCCATTCATCCCCTCTCAAGCTTATTATACAGAAGCTGGGGGAGGCCCTTCAGCCCCTCGAGCCTGCTCAACGATCGTAGCTGATCTTCCACCTCAACTTCACTCTCCCACCTCTCCCCATGTACCGTAATTCCCTCAGTTCCCAAAATTCTATCAATCTAATTTTTGAATATATTCAGTGACCCGGCCCCCACTGCTCTCTGTGGGGGGAGAGAATTCCACAGACTCACGACCCTCCGAGAGAGGAAATTCCTCCTCGTCTCCGTCTTCAATGGGAGACCCCTCATTCTGAAGCTGTGCCCCCTCCACCCCCCTCGTTCTAGATTCCCCCCCACGAGAGGGAACATCCTCTCAGCATCCACCCTGTCAAGCCCCCTCCCTCCCTCCAGAATCTGATATGTTTCAATAAGACCACCCCTCGTTCTTCTAAACCCCAATGGGTACAGGGCCCAACCTGCTCAACCTCTCCTCATCAGACAAACCCCCTTCGTCCCAGGAATCAGCCCAGTGAACCTTCTCTGAACGGCCTCCAATGCGAGTCTATCCCTCCTCAAGTGAGGAGACCGAAACGGCCCACAGGACTCCAGGAGCGGCCTCACCAACGCCCTGTACAGTCCCTCCACATGAATGAAATCCCTCATCTTGGGTCTCTCTAATACTTCTCCTCTCCAAGGCCTCGACATCTTTCTTAAGGTGCCAGAATTGGATACAATACTCCAGCAGAGGCCCGAATGGGCTTCATGGCGAGGGGGGGTGGAGTATAAAAGTCGGGAAGTCTTGCTCCAACTGTACAGGGCGTTGGTGAGACTGCACCTGGAGCCCCTGTGGACAGTTTCGGTCTCCTCACCTCAGGATCGATAGACTCGCATTGGAAGCCGTTCAGAGAAGGTTCACTGGGCTGATTCCTGGGGTGAAGGGGGTTTGTCTGATGAGGAAAGGTTGAGCAGGTTGGGCCCTGTACCCATTGGAGTTTAGAAGAATGAGGGGTGGTCTTATTGAAACATATCAGATTCTGGAGGGAGACAGGGTGGATGCTAAGAGGATGTTTCCCCCTCGTGGTCGGGGGGGGGAATCGAGAATGAGGTGGGGGGGGGGGCACAGTTTCAAAATGAGGGGTCTCCCACTGAAGACGGAGACGAGGAGGAATTTCCTCTCTCGGAGGGTCGTGAGTCTGTGGAATTCTCTCCCCCCCACCAGAGAGCAGTGGGGGCCGGGTCACTGAATATATTCAAGGCTGAGTTAGACAGGTTTCTGATTGACAAGGTCGGGCGGGGGGGGGGGGAGGGGGGTAGAGGGTTATGAGGTAGGGGTAGGGGGTCACGGGGAAGAAAGTAGAGTTCAGGCCACAATCAGATTAGACATGGTTTACTGAATGGGAGAGCAGGCCCGAGGGGCTGAGCGGCCCACTCTCCTGCTCCTATTTCCTACGTTCTTAAAGGTTTCAGCAATCAGACGCTAATTAGCTGGCTTGAGAGCTCAGGATTCAGGGATGGAGGAAACAGGGGGGCATTTGTACTCACTCGAGCTCAATGACTTTGCAGTCAGGATCCCTCAGAACCATACACAGGATCCTCACCCCTTCATCACGCAGATTGTTCCCAACCAGACTGGTACGGAGAGAGAGAGAGAGAGAAATGCCAGGATTATTGAAGGAAAAAGGGAGTTAGGCCCATTCAGCCCCCTCCTCGAGCCTGTTACACAGGGAACAGGAAGAGGCCCCCATTCAGCCCCCTCCTCGAGCCTGTTACACAGGAATGGGAGGAGGCCCCCATTCAGCCCCCTCCTCGAGCCTGTTACACAGGAACAGGAGGAGGCCATTCAGCCCCCCTCCTCGAGCCTGTTACACAGGAACAGGAGGAGGCCCCATTCAGCCCCCTCCTCGAGCCTGTTACACAGGAACAGGAGGAGGCCCCCATTCAGCCCCCTCCTCGAGCCTGTTACACAGGAACAGGAGGAGGCCCCCATTCAGCCCCCTCCTCGAGCCTGTTACACAGGAACAGGAGGAGGCCCTATTCAGCCCCCCTCCTCGAGTCTGTTACACAGGAACAGGAGGAGGACCCATTCAGCCCCCCCTCCTCGAGCCTGTTACACAGGAACAGGAGGAGGCCATTCAGCCCATTGAATCTGTGCTGGCTCCCCTTAGAGCAATCCAGTCTATCCCAGTCCCCCTTGCTCCACCCCCCGCCGAATCCCTGCGAGTTTATTTCCCTCCAGTGCCCACCCAATTTCCGTTCCAAATCATTCAGTCTCCGCTTCCAGCGCCCTCAAGGGCAGCGAGGTCCAGGTCATTACCACTCGCTGTGTAAAAAACATTCTCCCTCACATTCACCCCACATCTCTCTCTCGCCCAAAACTTTAAATTTCTCTCCCCTAGCCCCTGTTTCAACCAATGGGAACCACGTTTCTTTGTTTACCGTATCCAAACCTGTCATCATCTTGTACACCTCGATCAAATCTCCCCTCAATCCCCTCTGCTCCAAGGAGAGCAGCCCCAGTTTCTCCAACTTAACCTACATTTTATTCATTCCCGGGATGTGGGCTTCGCTGGCCGGGCCCAGCATTTATTGCCCCATCCCTAATTGCCCCCTTGAGAAGGTGGTGGGTGAGCTGCCTTCTTGAGCCGCTGCAGTCCCCGTGTGGTGTAGGTACACCCGCAGCGCTGTTAGGGAGGGAGTTCCACGATTTGGACCCAGCGACAGTGAAGGAACGGCCGATATATTCCCAAGTCGGGATGGTGAGTGGCTCGGAGGGGAACTTCCAGGTGGTGGTGTTCCCCATGTGTCTGCTGACCTTGTCCTTCTAGACGGTAGTGGTCGTGGGTTTGGAAGGTGCTGTCGAAGGAGCCTTGGTGAGTTGCTGCAGTGCATCTTGTAGATGGTACACACACTGCTGCTACTGTGCGTCGGTGGTGGAGGGAGTGAATGTTTGCGGATGGGGTGCCGATCAAGCGGGGCTGCTTTGTCCTGGACGGTGTTGAGCTTCTTGAGTGTTGTGGGAGCTGCACTCATCCAGGCAAGTGGGGAATATCCCATCACACTCCTGACTTGTGTCTTGTAGATGGTGGACAGGCTTTGGGGAGTCAGGAGGTGAGTGACTCATCGCAGGATTCCCAGCCTCTGACCTGCTCTTGTAGCAACAGTATTTATATGGCTGGTCCAGTTCAGCTTCTGGTCAATGGTAACCCCCAGGATGTTGATAGTGGGGGGATTCAGTGATGGTAATGCCATTGAATGTCAAGGGGCGATGGTTGGATTCTCTCTTGTTGGAGATGGTCATTCCCTGGCACTCGTGTGGCGCAAATGTTATGTTGTAGCAGCTTGTAGATAAAACCACCCATCCCTGGGACCCTAATGGTAAATCTCAGCGCTGCACCCTCTCGAGGACCCTCGCATTCTGGCTGGATGTCTGATGGCCTGTATTCCACTGCTTCTCCCGCCGCTTTGGGTGACGCACTTGATCTCTCAGTGACCCTGTCCAGCTTTTACCTTCCGTCCGCATTGGCAAAACGGGCGGAGGAGGCGGGTCCAAAGGAGGTTTTGGGGTTCGCGGGTTCAACGAACTCAGTCCAGGGCAGGGTTTCGGAGGGAGGTCACGGTTCCCCCGATGCTCCCGACCTGCCTTCCTCCCTCCCACCACACCACACCGCCCCCTCACCCCCCCCACCCCCACCCCGCCCAACCCCAGCTCCGAAGATGGCAATGTGCCGGCCGGTGGCGTTACCTGAGGCGTTTGCAGTTGAGGAAGGCGGGCAGCAGGTGTGTGATGCCCTCCGCCTGGACGTAGCAGTTGTCGAAGCTTAGGATGCTGACCGAGTTGCAGTGCTGGAAGACGTAGGAGAGGGCGGCGTAGTCGGGCAGGTCGAGGCGGGACCCCGGCTGGGCCTGGCCGCCGCCCAGCACCACCCGGGAGACCGAGCGGGCCAGGAGGCGGGCCAGCCGCCGGTTGCGGCCCTCGTGGAGGTAGTGGGCCAGGGGCAGGAGGCGCTGGCGGCTCAGCTCCTTCCGCTTGGCCTCGGCCTGGACCTGGACCTCCAGCCAGCGGATGGCCTGGCAGACGGAGCGGTGGGGCAGCGGGGGCAGGAGCTCCTCCAGCTGGCGGGTGGAGACCCGGGCCGAGAGGCCCAGCAGGAAGCGCAGGAAGCCCCCGTAGCGCCCGTCGCCATCGGCCTCCTGGGTGGAGCGCAGGAGCTGCAGCAGGTCCGGGTGCTCGGGGGCCAGGTACTGGGCCAGGGCCGCCAGGAACTCCTGCAGCGCCGGCTGGCGGAAGGCGTAGGAGGCCCCGGCGGCGGCGGTGGCGGCGCCCGGCGCCCTCCTGCGGGCGAGGGCCGGCTCCAGCTGCGAGGGCTGCAGCCCGTGGCGCCGGAGGTCCTCCTCCCCGAAGAGGCCGCTGCGCCGGGACAGGCCCTCCAGCGCCATCCGGCCTGCCCGGACGACCAGCCCCAGGGGGTCGCCGCCCGCCTGCTGCCTCAGGGCCCCGTGGAGGTAGCCGGCCAGGAGCTGGGTGGCGGTGCGGGGGAGGGGGAGGGGGCCCGGGCGAGCGCCCCCGGCCCCCCAGCTGGCCGCCAGCCAGCAGTAGGCCGGGTGGGAGCACAGCCCCCACAGGTAGTCGCTGCCCTCGGCCGGCACCCGCTCCCCCTCCCCCTCCCCGGCCTGGCCGGCCTGGAGCCTCAGGGCGTAGGCCCGGCGGGCCCCCGGGCCCAGGCCCGAGACCTCGGCCCACAGCCTGGGGCCCGCCGCCCGCAGGGGCTCCAGGGCCCCCGGCCCGCCCGCCACCAGCACGCAGCAGCCCGGCAGCATCGCCCCCCGCGCCAGGGCCCAGAGGGCCCGGGGGAGCGGGGCCTCCTCCCGGGGGTCCCGGGGGTCGGGGGAGCCGCTCTCCCCGGGGGGCCAGCCCTCCAGCCCCTCCAGCCCGTCGAAGAGCAGCAGCAGGCCCTCGGGCCCGCGCCACAGGTGGGCCAGCTCGGGGGCCAGGTGGGGGTAGGCGGAGAGGGCCAGGGCGTGGAGGCTGGACGGCTGCCCCTCCCCGGCCCCCTCCCCGGACCCCGACAGCTCGAAGTGGAGCAGGAACTGGAACTGGGGGTAGACGGCGCCGGGACCGGTGCCGGCCTCCGAGGAGGCCCACTGGCCCGCCAGCCGGCGCAGGGCCTGGCTCTTGCCGGCGCCCACCGCGCCCCCCAGCACGGTCAGTCCCCCCCGCTGGGCCTGGCCGAAGCCCAGGCCGAAGAGCTCGCGGCCGGCCGCCACCGGCTCCATCGCCTGCTTGCTGAAGCGCCCCCGCCTCCTCCTCTCCTGCTCCTCCTCCTCCTCCTCCTCCTTGTCCCGCGCGGCGCCGCCGCCCTCCTCCTCCTCCTGCCGCTCCCTCCGCGCCGGCCTCAGCGCGGTGCACCTCGCCAGCTGCTCGTGGGCAGCCAGCAAGTCCTCCCGCGCCGTGGAAATGGCCACCAGGTCCGGGTAGTCCCCCGGGATCGGCTCCCCCGCCCGCTCCATCTCCTCTCGCAACTTCTCCTTGTGTCTCCGCTGCGCCGTCTGGATCACTGCCTCGCACCGAGGGGATAAAAAACACACACTATTAAAATACACACACACACACACACACACACACACACACACACACAGACACATACAGACACACTCACACAGACACACACACAGAGTCTCACACACACACACTGACACACACACACGCACAGTCACACACACACAGTCACACACACACACAGTCACACACGCACAGTCACACACACACACAGTCACACACACACACAGTCACACACACATACACACACAGTCACTCACACACACACACACACACACAGAGTCTCACACACACACACTGACACACACAGTCACACACACGCACAGTCACACACACACACAGTCACACACACACACATACACACACACACACCCACTCACACACACAGGCACTCACACACATTCACAGACACACTCACTCACGCATACACACACATACAGACACACACACACTCACACATACTCACAGACACACTCACTCACGCACACGCAGACTCACTCACACACAAACCACACACACACACTCACTCACAGACACTCACACGCACACTCACACACTCATACACACAGTCACACACACAGACTCACACACAGACACTGACACACAGACACACACACAGACACACACACAGTCACACACACACAGATACACACACTCACACTCACTCACACAAACAGACACACTCACTCACGCATACACACACACATACACACACATACAGACACACACACACACTCACACATACTCACAGACACACTCACTCACGCACATGCAGACTCACTCACACACACAAACACACACACTCACAGACACTCACACGCACACACACAGACTCACACACACAGACACACTCACACACAGACACACACACAGACACTCACACACACAGACACTCACACACTCACATCGACACTCACACACAAACACACACTCACTCACATAGACACTCACACTCACACACACAGACATATAGACACACACACATACAGACACAGAGAAAGTGAGACAGAGAGAGAAAGCGAGAGAGAGAGACCAAGAGAGAGTGACAGAGAGCAAGAGAGGGAGAGAGAGAGAGACAGAGGCAGAGACAAAGCGACAGAGAGAGCGAGAGAGAGACAAAGAGAGAGGGGGAGACAGAGAGAGCAAAAGAGAGAGAGAGAGAGAGACAGAGACGGAAAGAGTGAGAGAGTGTGAGAGAGAGCGAGAGAGGGAGTGTGAGAGAGAAAGACAGAGACAGTCCGAGAGAGAGAGACAGCGAGAGAGAGAGAGAGAGAGAGAGAGAGTCCAAGAGAGAGAGATAGAGAGAGAGAAGAAACAGAAAAAGAGGGAGAGGCAAGAGTTAGAGAGTGGGAGACAGAGAGGTGGACAGAGAAAAACAGAGATAGAGGCAGACAGAGCAAGTGAAGGAGAGGGAGAGAGAGAGAGAAAGAGAGGGACAGAGAGAAGGAGAGCGATAGAGAGAGAGAAAAACACAGACAGAGAAAGACAGAGAAAGAGAGAGACTGAAAGAGAGAGACAGTGAAAGACAGACAGTGGGAGAGAGGGGAGAGACAGAGGGCGAGACGGAGAGAAAGAGAGAGACAGAGAGAGACAAACCGACAGAGACAGAGGCAGTGGGAAAGGCAGAGAGAGAGAAAAGGGAGAGAGAGAGACAGTGAGACACAGAGTTGAAGAGAGAGATAGACAGAGAAAGACAGAGAGAGACACAGAGAGATAGACAGAGAGAGAGAGATAGTCAGAGAGGGATAGACAGAGAGAGGGAGAGAGACAGAGAGAGAGGGAGAGATACAGTGAGAGAGAGAGCGAGACAGAGAGAGGGGGGGGAGAGAGAGAGAGGGGTGGAGAGACAGAGAGAGGGAGAGGGAGACAGAGAGAGGGGTAGAGACATAGGGAGTGTGAGAAAGAGATGGAAAGATAGATAGATAGGTTCTTGATTGGTAAGGGGATCAAAGGTTACGGGGCGAAGGCAGGAGAATGGGGTTGAGAAACTTATCAGCCATGATTGAATGGCGGAGCAGACTTGATGGGCCGAATGGCCTAACTTCTGCTCCTATGTCTTATGGTCTTATGGAAAGGAGGATTAATGAGAGAGTGAGAAAACAAGAAAGCAGGAAAAAGAGAGCAAGAGGGAGAAAGGGCACGAGCAAGAAGGAAAAAAGACAGGAATAACGGTAACTGAGCATTTACCTGTCTGATAATCAGGTAATTCAGGTTCCAGGTGATTCCAGGTAGCAAGCAGCGGTAGATCGGGACCTGTGGACAGACAGGAAGCAAGCTGCTGTTAATCTGTTCTGGCTGTTCCCTCCTCCAATTGGTCAACATGAGCCTTTACCCTGTTCCTGAATCTCCTTGAGGAGTGACCGCAGTTCCGTCCTCGAGCTTTTCACCTTGCGTAAGGCAGCCCACATGGCCCTCCCTCCTCGAGCACCATTCTCCATCACTATATCCAGCAGATAGCTTGCTGCTTCACTCCGCTGTCCCTTCTCCACCAGCTCCTGCACTTTCTGTGGGGTAAGAAAGTGGCAAATTTCACATCGCTAGACCCAGGACAGGGGAGGTATCGGCAGAGTCCCATGACCTCGCTAAACTGACCCACGTGACCTCGCTGAACTGACCTGTGAACTCACTAAACTGACCCGTGACCTTACTAACCTGACCCCCCCCCCCACCGTGACCTCACTAAACTGACCCATGCGACCGTGCTCAACTGACCCCTGTGACTTCACTAACCTGACCCCTATGACCTCGCTAAACTGAACCTCTGTGACCTCGTTAAACTGACCCCGGTAACCTCACTAAACTGACCCCTGTGACTTCGCTAAACTGACCCACGAGACCTCGCTGAACTGACCTGTGACCTCACTAAACTGACCCGTCACCTTGCCAAACTGACCCGTGACCTCGCTAAATTGAGCCCTGTGACCTCGCTAACCTGAACCCTGTGACTTCACTAACCTGACCCCTGTGGCCTCGCTGAGCTGACCCGTGACCTTGCTAAGCTGACCCTATGATGTCGCTGAACTGACCCGTGACCTCGCTAAACTGACCTGCGACCTCACTACTGAACCCTGTGAGCTCACTAACCTGACCCCTGTGGCCTCGCTGAGCTGACCCGTGACCTTGCTAAGCTGACCCTATGATGTCGCTAAACTGACCTGCGACCTCACTACTGAACCCTGTGAGCTCACTAACCTGACCCCTGTGACTTCACCAAGATGACCCCTGTGACCTTGCTATCCTGAACTGTAACCTCATTAAACTGACCTGTGACATCATAGCCTGAACCCTGTGACCTCACTAAACTGACCCCTGTGACCTCAATAAACTGACCCATAACCTCATAACCTGAACCCTCTGACCTCACTAAACTGACCCCTTTGACTTCAATAAACTGACCCCTGTGATCTCGCTAACCTGAACCATGACCTCACTAAATTGACCCTGTAACCTCATTAAACTGACATGTGACCTCGCTAACCTGACTCCTATGACATCACTAAACTGACCCCTGTGGCCTCACTAACCTGACCCCTGTGACCTCACTACTGACTCCTGTGACCTCACTAATCCGAACCCCATGACCTCACTAACCTCGCCCACGAGCTCGCTAACCTGACCCCTGAACCTGGCCAACCCTAGCCCCTGCAGCCATTCCTTAGACGTGACCCCCCCCCGCCCACCGCCGCCCGCTCACTGTCCCAGGCCAGCCTGAACACGTACTGGCCTCACATCCAGCGCAGCTCCTGGGCTGTCCATGGGACCAGGGACTCAGCCACCCACCTCATGTTCCTCTTTAAATATGGTTTTTCCAGCCAGAGAGGAGCTGAGCTCCTCCACAAACTCCTCGATCGCTCGCTGCAACCTCAGCTTGTAGAATCGAGTCACCCGGTACAGCTGGGTGTCATTGTAGCTCGCCAGAGTTTCCCGGATCGCTGCGCTGAAATCTGGGAATACAAACACAACCATCCATCCCAAGGTTAACTCATTCCAGGAAGGAGTATCAGTAGAGATAGAAGGACGGAGAGAGGGAGAGAGACATGGAGAGAGCAACATAGAGAGACAGGCAGAGGACAGAGAGAGAGAGAGAGAGAGAGAGACAGAGAGAGAGGGGGCGACAGAGAGAGAGAGAGAAAAAGAGAGAGAGACAGAGAGAGGGAGATAAAGAGAAAGAGACAGAGGCAGAGAGAGGGAGAGTGAGAGACAGAGAGAGTGTGAGAGACAGAGAGAGAGAGGGAGAGAGAGAGGGGGACAGAGAAAGAGGGAGACAGAGAGAGGGAGACAGAGAGAGAGAGACAGAGAAAGAGAGAGAGACAGAGAGAGAGAGACAGAGAGAGAGAGACAGAGAGAGAGAGACAGAGAGAGGACGGAGAGAGACTGAGAGAGAGAGAGAAAGAGAGATAGCGAGAGACACATAGAGACAGAGAGAGAGTGAGAGAAAAAGAGAGAGATAGAGAGAAAGGGACAGAGAGTGTGTGATAGAGAGACACAGAGAGAGGGAGAGAGAGTTGGAGAGTGAGAGAGAGACAGAGAGAGACACAGAGAGAGAGGGAGAGATACAGAGAGAGAGACAGAGAGAGAGACAGAGAGAGACAGAGAGAGAGAGAGAAAGAGACAGAAAGAGAGAGACAGAGAGAGAGAGACAGAGAGAGACAGAAAGAGACAGAGGCAGAGAGAGAGATAGAGAGGGAGAGTGAGAGACAGAGAGAGAGAGAGACAGAGAAAGAGAGAGAGAGAGACAGGGAGAGAGAAGGACGGAGAGGTTTAGGGAGGGAATTCCACAGCTCAGGGCCCCAGGCAGCTGAAGGCTTGGCCACCGATGGTGGAGCGATGGGGATCGGGGGGAAGGTCAAGAGGCCGGAATTGGAGGAGCGCAGAGATCTCGGAGGGTTGTAGGAGGGTTGCAGAGATAGGGAGGGTTGTAGGGGCTGGAGGAGGTTACAGAGATAGGGAGGGTTGTAGGGGCTGGAGGAGGTTACAGAGATAGGGAGGGTTGTAGGGGCTGGAGGAGGTTACAGAGATAGGGAGGGTTGTAGGGGCTGGAGGAGGTTACAGGGATCGGGATGAGGACATGGAGGGATTTGAAAATCAGGATAAGATTTTTTAAATAGAGGCGTTGCCGGGCCGGGAGCCAGTGTGGGTCAGTGAGCACAGGGGGTGATGGGGGAACGGGACTCGGTGAGAGTTTGGACACGGGGGCAGCAGAGTTTTGGAGGAGCTGAAGATTCCGGAGGGTAAACCATAGACCATAAGACATAGGAGCAGAAATTAGGCCATTCGGCCTATCGAGTCTGCTCCGCCATTCAATCATGGCTGATAAGTTTCTCAACCCCATTCTCCCGTCTTCTCCCCGTAACCTTTGATCCCCTTACCAATCAAGAACCTATCTATCTCGGTCTTAAATACACTCAATGACCTGGCCTCCACAGCCTTCTGTGGCAATGAATTCCATAGATTCACCACTCTCTGGCTAAAGAAGTTTCTCCTCATCTCTGTTCTAAAAGGTCTTCCCTTGACTCTGAGACTGTGCCCTCGGGTCCTAGTCTCTCCTACTAATGGAAACATCTTTCCCACGTCCACTCTATCCAGGCCTTTCAGTATTCTGTAAGTTTCAATCAGATCCCCCCTCATCCTTCTGAACTCCATCGAGTATAGACGCAGAGTCCTCAAACGTTCCTCATATGTTAAGCCTTTCATTCCTGGGATCGTTCTCGTGAACCTCCTCTGGGACCCTCTCCAGGGCCAGCACATCCTTCCTGAGATATGGGGCCCAAAATTGCTCACAATATTCTAAATGTGGTCTGACCAGAGCGTTATAAAGCCTCAGCAGCACATCCCTGCTTTTATATTCTAGTCCTCTCGAAATAAATGCCAACATTGCATTTGTCTTCCTAACTACCGACTCAACCTGCAAGTTAACCTTAAGAGAATCCTGGACTAGGACTCCCAAGTCCCTTTGCACTCCAGATTTCTGAATTCTCTCCCCATTTAGAAAATAGTCTATGCCTCTATTCTTCCTACCAAAGTGCATGACCTCACACTTCCCCATGTTGTATTCCATCTGCCACTTCTTTGCCCATTCTCCTAACCTGTCCAAATCCTTCTGCAGCCTCCTCACCTCCTCAATACTACCTGTCCCTCCACCTATCTTTGTATCATCTGCAAACTTAGCCAGGATGCCCTCAGTTCCTTCATCTAGATCATTAATGTATAAAGTGATAAGTTGTGGTCCCAACACTGAGCCCTGAGGAACTCCACTAGTCACCGGCCGCCATCCTGAGAAGGACCCCCTTATCCCCACTCTCTGCCTCCTGCCAGACAGCCAATCTTCTATCCATGCTAGCACCTTGCCTCTAACACCATGGGCTCTTATCTTACTCAGCAGCCTCCTGTGCGGCACCTTAGTGTGGGAGAGCAGCCAGGAGTGTGTGGGAATAGTCAAGTCTGGAGGGAAAGAAGGCATGGGTGAGGGCTGCCGCAGCGGATGAGCTGAGAGGGGCTGACGCGGGCCATGTTACAGAAATAGGCGGGTCCTCGTGATGAGGTGAACTGGGACTATATTCACCGTTCCTTCACAGACGCTGGGTCAGAATCCTGGAACCCCCTCCCTCGCAGCGCCGTGGGTATACACCACAAACGCCTCCTTAAAAAATTGATTCGTTCTTGGGACCCGGGCATCGCTGGTAACTGCCCTTGAGAAGGTGGTGGTGGTGAGCCATCTTCTTTAACCGTTGCAGTCCATCTGCTGTTCGGGAGAGAGATTGGCCCACAGGAGCAGGCGAAGGCCGTTCAAACAGAGCGTGGCTGATCCTCGAGCATTTTTCCCACCCTCCCCGCGTCCCTCGATGTCATTGGTCTCCAGGAATCGATGGATTTCTGTCTGGGAACCATGTTCAATCATGGAGAGCCTCCACAGCTCCCTGGGGCGGAGAATTCCAAACCTTCACCACCCTCGGTCTTAAGCGGCCTGCCTCTTATTCTGAGACTGTGTTCCTCCCGCCCCCTAGTTCTGGGCTCATCAGCCAGGGGGGGAAACCTCCTGACCACTGTCTGCCCCGTCAGGATGTTTCTAAGTGAGAACGAGATCACTCCTGAATCTTCCAAACCCTGGGGAATACTGGCCCGGTTTCCTCAATCCCCCCCGTGTAAGACAGTCCCCGGCCATCGCAGCAATCGGCCTGGTGAACCTCCGCTGCGCTCCCTCCGCGGCGAGTATATCCTTCCTCAGGTAAGGGGGCCAAAACCGTACACATGCGAACATACGAATTGGGGGCAGGAGTCGGCCGCTCGGCCCCTCGAGCTCTGCTCCCCCATTCAATAAGATCGTGGCTGATCTGATTGTAACCTCAACCCCACATTCTGGCCTACTCCCGATAACCTTTCACCCCCTTGTTAATCAAGAATCTATCTCCCTCGGCCTTAAAAATATTCACAGACTCTGCTTCCACCTCCTGTTGAGGAAGAGAGTTCCAAAGACTCACCCCACCCCCTCTGAGAGAAAACGTTTCTCCTCATCTCTGTCTTAAATGGGCGACCCCCTTATTATTAAACAGTGACCCCCCTCGTTCTAGATTCTCCCACAAGAGGAAACATCCTCTCCACATCCACCCCTGTCAAGACCCCTCAGGATCTTAAAGGTTTCAATCAAGTCGCCCTCTCACTCTTCTAAACTCCAGCGGATACAAGCCTAACCTGTCCAGCCTTCCCTCATAAGACAACCCGCCCCATTCCCGGGATTAGTCTGGTAAACCTTCCCTGAACTGCTTCCAACATCCTTCCTTAAATAAGGAGACCAGTGCTGTACACAATACTCCAGATGTGGTCTCACCAGCGCCCTGAGGAACTGAAGCATAACCTGATCTTAGATCCAAGCAAAATACTGCAGGTGCTAGAAATATGAAATAAAAACAGAAAATGCTGGAAAAGCTCAGTCGGTCTGGAAGCATCTGTGGAGAGAAAAACTCAGTTAACATTTCAAGTGCGTATGAAGAAGGGTCACACGGACTCGAAACGTTTACCGTGTTTCTCTCTCCACAGATGCTGCCAGACCTGCTGAGCTTTTCCAGCATTTTCTGTTTTTAATTATTGTTGAAACATAACCTCCCTACTTTTGTATTCGATTCCCCCTCACAATAAATGATAACATGCGATTAGCTTTCCTCATTACCTGCTGTACCTGCACACTAACCTCTTGTGGTTCATGCACTAGGACACCCAGATCCCTCTGAATCTCAGAGCTCTGCGATCTCTCACCATGTAGAGAATAAGCTTCTTTTTTTTACTCTTCCTGCCAAAATGGACAATTTCACATTTGCCTCCTTACATTATACTCCATTTGCCAGATCTTTTCCCACACACTTGTAACCTCCTCCAGCCCCTATAACCCTCCCTATCTCTGTAACCTCCTCCACCCCTCCCTACCTCTGTAACCTCCTCCAGTCCCTACAACCCTCTCTATCTCTGTAACCTCCTCCAGCCCCTACACCCCTCCCTATCTCTGTCACCTCCTCCGGCCCCTACACCCCTCCCTACCTCTGTAACCTCCTCCAGTCCCTACAACCCTCCCTATCTCTGTAACCTTCTCCAGCCCCTACAACCCTCCCTATCTCTGTAACCTCCTCCAGCCCCTACACCCCTCCCTATCTCTGTCACCTCCTCCGGCCCCTACGACCCTCCCTATCTCTGTAACCTCCTCCAGCCCTTACAACCCTCCCTATCTCTGTAACCTCCTCCAGCCCCTACAACCCTCCCTATCTCTGTAACCTCCTCCAGCCCCTACAGCCCTCCCAGCCTCTATGTCCCTTTGTAGCCTCATGTCCCCTTCACAACTTACTTTCCAACCAATCTTTGTGTCATCAACAAATTTAGCAACTATACCTTTGGCCCCTTTGGCACACCAGACTCCAGGTGCGGTCTCAACAAGGGTTCTATACAATTGCAGCAAGACATCTTTACTCCTGTCCTTAAATCCCCTCACGATGATGGCCAATATACCATTTGCCTTCCTTATTTGCGTACTGTGCCTGCATGCTAGCTTTTAGTGACTCATGAACAAGGACACCCAGGTCCCTCTGGACACCCGCGCTTCCCAATCTCTCACCATTTAAGAAATGCTCTGCCTCTTTGTTTTTGTAACCAGAGTGGATAACTTCACATTATATTCCATCCGCCATGTTCTAGCCCATTTGCTTAGCCTGTCCAAGTCCGTGTGAAGCCTCCTTGCGTCCTCCTCCTCCTCACAACTCACACTCCCACCTAGTTTCGAGTCGTCAGAAAATTTGCAAATAATGAACAGTGAAGGAACGGCCGATACATTTCCAGGTCGGGATGGAGAGTGGCTTGGAGAGGGATTTGCAGGCGGTGGTGTTCCCCATGTGTCGTGCTGCCCTTGTCCTTCTAAGATGGTACAGGTCGTGGGTTTGGGCGGCGCTGTCGAAGGAGCCTTGGCGAGTTGCTGCAGCGCATCTTGTAGATGGTACACACACTGCTGCTACTGTGCGTCGGTGGTGGAGGGAGCGAACGTTTAAGATGGTGGACGGGGTGCTGATCGAGGGAGCCTGTCGGCCCACGTACCTGGTCTCCGCGTTTCACTGGCCCCTTCCTGTCCTGTGCCCCGCCTTCTGGACTGACGGCCCTCGTCCGTGCCTCCCGGGGGAGCCCGCCCCCTCTTGTGTGAACTCCTTTTGCTCGGAGCGCTTCCCATCTTAGGTTACCTGTTAAAAATCCCAACGTTAATTGGGCCTGAAGCCGGCTACGCATTAACATTCGGATGATGTCCACACTGTGGCATTTATACATTATATATACAATCTCCATACACCTTGTTAATGTGCTACATATTATATGTAGGTCTCATAAGGACTGTATATGTTATATGCAATCCGTATGCGTTTAATTTACATTGTATGTCGGACCTAATTATTATTTATAGGTCACCTCTCCTTGGGGTGGTATTGTCACTTGGCCTAGTGGTGCTGTCACTGAACTGGTAATCTAGCGACCCAGGGTAATACCCCGGGGACCTGGGTTCGAATCCCGTCACGGCCAACGGTGAAATCTGAATCCAATAACAATCTGGAATTAAAAGTCTGATGGTCGATCGTTGTGATAGCCCATCTGGTTCACTCCAGTCCTTTTGGGGAGGGAAATCTACTGTCCTTACCCAGTCTGGGCCTACATGGGACTCCAGACCCACAGAATATGTGCTTGACTCTTAAATACTGAACGAGGACAATTAGGGATGGGCAATAAATGCTGGCCTAGCCAGCGACACCCACATCCCACGAACAAATAAAAAAATAAAGAACGTTATACCTAACCTCCATAAACTTTGTTCATGTTCTTTACATCATATGCAGGTCATATATGTGACGTGCGGACCATATGTATTATATACAATCTTCATACAGCTTGTACTTGCTCTACGAACCTGTGGATGTGCTGTACTTGGATCTCCAGAAGGCATTTGGCAAGGTGTCAGGTCAAATGTTACCACGCAAAATAAGAGTAGCGTGGATAGAAGATTGGCTGGCTAACAGGAAGCAGGGAGCTGGCATCAATGGGTCTTTTTCTGGTTGACAGGATGTGACGAGTGGTGTGCCACAGGGATCAGTGCTGGGGCCTCAACTTGTTTACAATTTATATCAATGACTTGGATGAAGGGACCGAAGGAATGGTGGCTAAATTTGCATGGGTGAGACCACCTCTGGAGTACTGTGTACAGTTTTGGTCCCCTTATTTAAGGAAGGATATAAATGTGTCCGATGCAGTTCTGAGAAGGTTCATTGGGCCTGATTCCTGAGGTGAAGGGGGTTTGCCTTATGAGGAAAGGTTGAGCAGGTTGGGCCCTGTACCCATTGGAGTTTAGAAGAATGAGGGGTGATCTTTATTGAGACATGTCAGATTCTGAGGGGACTCGACAGGGCGGACGCTGAGAGGATGAGGGAGAGACTAAGACTAGGGGGCACAGTTTAAAAATCAGGGGTTCCCCCGTTGATGACGGAGAGCGAGAAGGAACTTTTTCTCTCAGAGGGTCGTGAATCTTTGGGTCTGTCCTCCCCGGAGAGTGGTGGAGGCAGGGTCGGTGAATATTTTTAAGGCAGAGGTAGATAGATTCTTGACTAACGAGGGAGTCAAAGGTTATTGGTGGGGGCGGAGAGGGGGGGCGGGGGTAGGCAGGAATATGGAGTGGAGGCTACAATCAGATCAGCCACGATCTTACTGAATGGTGGAGCAGGCTCGAATGGCCCACTCCTGTTCCTAATTCATATGTATTTACATATGAATCATTCACATTATGTACAATCTGCATATAGATGTCCATTTTTACATTACACGCAGAAACTATATGTTATACGCGAGTTGCAATATATGTAGGTGATACACATTATATACAATCGCCATAAACATGTTAATTTTCTATGGTTTCACTTTATCTACCCTATTAGTTACACCTTCAAAAATCTCGGAATAATAAATGTGTCAAACAGGATTTCCCTTTAGTAAGTCCCTGTTGCCTTGCTCTGATTGTTCTATACTTTTCTCAGTGCATTGTGAAGACCTCCTTAATAATAGACTGCAGCACTTCCCCTATGACTGATGTCAGGCTGCCGCTCCATGTGTTTTCCCTCCCTCCTTTCTTGAATGGCAGTGTTCACACTTGCTAACTTCCAATCCAATGGGAATGTTCTAGAATCTGGCGAATTTTGGAAAACTGTAGCCAGTGCCTTAACTCTCTCTCTGCAGCTCTCTCTTTCAGAACCCTAGGGTGCAGGCCATCAGGTCCCGGGGATTTATCAGATTTTAGTCCCTTGAGTATTCTTTCCCTGAGGATATTAAGTACTCTAATTTCCTCAGTCTTGTTAGCCCCTAGGTTACTGTGTATTTCCGACATGTAACTTGCGTCTTCTACTGGGAAGGCAAACATTAAGTATTTGTTTCATATTTCTGCCATCTCCTCATTCCCCGTGATCATTTCTCTCCTGTCTCTGCTTCTAAGGGGACGACGTTTACTTTAGCTACTCTCCTCCTTTTTATACACTTGTAAAACACTCTTACAATCTGTTTTTATACTCCTGGCTATATATCATATGAGTGCCACAAATTATATGCAGCTCCTGTGCATTTTATATATATATATATGCACATTATATGTTGCTGTAGATTGTATGTAGGTCGTGCTTATTAGATATGATTTCTAGATATTATAGTGATCCAATATTATAGATAATTGCTATACATTATCTGCACCTCCAATATATTAAGAATGATTATGCCACAATGTAAAGTGGTCCTATATATCGTATACACTATACGCTGGACCTATTTTTGTACTTGATTGCTATACATATATGTAGCTCGTGTAAATTATATATGATTAACTATATAGTGGTCCTATATGATTTATATATATATATATAATATGCCAGTCCAATATCTATTTAATTGATTCCTATACATTTTATAGTTATAATAAAATTTCAGGTCCTATATGTTATATATGATCTCTATATATTATCTAAGTGTGCTACACTTAATATGCAGGATATTTATATACGTTAGACACAGGTGCTATACTTAATATGCAATTCCTATATATTATTTATGATTTCTATACATTATATATAGTTTCTATATATTGTACATGATTTCAATACATCAGGAGCAGACTCTATACATTCCACAGGCTTTGCATGAGGTTTCTATGGAGCTATATGACTGTCTATATACTCTGTATACATTGTCTATAGGGTTTCTATACATTTTCTCCATTCCCTCAGCCCCACACGATGCTCCACACGACGCCGCCTCCCTCCCCGGACTGCGTCTGCGCCGCACTGGCCGCGCCCACATTGCTGCTACCACGCATGCGCCGCACTGGCCGCGCCCACACTGCTGCTACTACGCAGGCGCCACTCTGGCCCCACCCACTTCCACGCCCCCAACCACGCCCCCGGTCCCCCTCCCAATCCCCAACGGACTGCGCACGCATGGCTCACACGCTCCAGGGCTGCGGCTGCGCAAATCTGGCCGCGCCCACTCTGCCCCCTCCCAACCCTGCCCCCACCACCCCAAAACTGCGCAGTCGCCTTTCTGGCCTCGCCCATTCTAAACTCACCACCTCCCCCTCCCCCAACCCCGACCCAGCGATTACGCACAACGCCTTCGCCCCGCCCACTCCCCCGCCAATGCGCGTGCGCTCGACCGGGCTTTTTCGTTATCATTCCCCCCAAACACCGACAACCCGCCTGCGCGCACTGCGCCTGCGCAATACGCACCTGCCAGCCGAGCTCAGAGCGCCTGCGCGAATTCCAACTGCCACCAGCGCGATCCGGTTTCCCGGGGGGGGGGGCGGGGGGGGATCCGGATGGGGGCGGGAATCTGGATCAGCGGGAATACGGATCGGGGGGGAATCCGGATCTGGAAGTGCAGGTCGTGGGAGTCCGGATCAGGGGGATCAGGATCCAGTGGAAATCCGGATCAGGGGAATCGGGATCCAGTGGAAATCAGGATCCAGGGAATCCGGATCTGGGAAATCTGTATCCAGGGGAATCAGGATCCAGTGGAAATCCGGATCCAGTGGAAATCCGGATCCAGTGGAAATCCGGATCCGGGGAATCTGTATCCAGGGGAATCAGGATCCAGTGGAGATCCGGGGAATCCGTATCCGGTGGAAATCCGGATCAGAGGAATCCAGATCCGGGGAATCCATATCCAGGGGAATCCTTATCCAGGAGAAACCCGATCCAGTGGAAATCCGTATTAGTGGAATCAGGATCCAGTGAAAAGCCGAATCAGGGGAATCAGGATCCAGGGGATCCGGTTCCAGTGGAAATCCGGATTCGTGGAATCATGATCCAGTGGAAATCCGGATCAGTGGAAATCCGGATCCGGGGAATCAGGGTCTAGGGGAGTCCGGATGCAGTGGATATCCTGATCAGGGGAGTCAGGACCCGGGGAACCCAGATCCAGGGGAATGCGGATCGAGGAAATGTTGATCAGTGCAGAATCTGGATCAGAGAAGAATTTGGATCAGCAGGAATCTGGATTGGGGAGTCTTGATCAGGGGAATCTGGATCAAAGGGAATGTAGATCAGAGGGAAACCTGGATCATAGGGAATCCGGATCAGGGGGTTGTGGATCATGGGCAATCTGTATCAGAAAAAATGGAGATCAGAGGGAATGTGGATCAGGGGGAATGTGGTTCAGTGGGGAATTTGGATCAGGGGGAATCTGGATTGGGGAATCCAAATTAGAGGGGGATCGGGGGGATGTAGATCAGATGAATCTGGATCAGAGGGGAACCTGGATTTTAGGGAGCCTGGATCATGGGGAATCTGGATTAGAGGGAATGCAGATCAGAGGAATCTGGATCAGAGGAGAACCTGTATCAGAGGGAATGTGGTTCAGAGGGGAATTTGGATCAGGGAAATCTGGATCAGAAGGGATGTAGATCAGAGGGGAACCTGGATCATAGGGAGTCAGGGGATCTGGATCATGGGCAATCTGGATAAGTGGGAATGTGGATCAGGGGAATGTAGTTCAGAGGGGAATTTGGATCGGGGGAATCTGGATCAGAGGGGAATCTGGACCTGGGGGAACCTGGATCCATGGGAATCTGGATCGAGGGAATTAGATAAGAGGAATCTGGATCAGAGGGAATCTGGATTGGGGGTATATTGGTCAGGGGGAATCTTGATCGGAGGGAATGTGGATTGGGGGTATCTGGTCTGGGGGAATCTGGATCAGGGGTAATCTGGATAAAGGGGGTGGAATCTGGATCAGGAGTAATCTGGATAAAGGTGGGGGAATCTGGATCTAGGGAACCTGGAACAGTGGGGGAGCCTGGATCATGGGAGACTTTGGAATGATGAAACCCGGATTGGGGGAATCCGGATCAAGAATGAAACTGGATTATGAGGGGAATCTGGATCCGTATGCACTGAAGCATGCTTGACCTAGACTGGTAGTGTCTGAGAGTCATAACCTCACAGAAGGAGACCACTCAGCCCATCTCTGTAAATAAATCCAGTCCCCCTTGCTCCATCCCCGTATCCCTGCGAGTTTATTTCCCTCGAGCGCCCACCCCATTTCCGTTTGAAATCATTGCTCGTCTCCGTTTCCACCCCCCCCACCTTCGTGGGCAGCGAGGTCCAGGCCATTAAAACGTTCTGCGTAAAAACGTTCTCCCTCACATTCCAACCCCCCCCACTCCCTCCCCGCACCCCAGCTCCCCCCTCACCCCGCCCGCCCACCTCCCCCCCCCTGCAGCTCTTACCCAAAAACCTAACCCTGTGGCTTCTCCCCTTGTGCCACAGG
>NW_027597111.1:0-101171 GCF_964194155.1 Cetorhinus maximus
TACAGGAACCAGACTCTAGGTATATCTGACTGAACCCCTTTAATACAGGAACAAGACTCTGGGTTTATCTGACTGAAACCCTTTAAACATTACCCAGACTCTGGGTTTATCTGATTGAACCCCTTTAATGCAGGCACCAGACTCTGGGTTTATCTGACTGAACCCCTTTAATACAGCAACCAGATACTGGGTATATCTCCCTGAACCCCTTTAATACAGGAACCAGACTCTGGGTTTATCTGACTGAACCCCTTTAGTACAGGAACCACGCTCTGGGATTATATGACTGAACCCCTTTAAAACAGGAACCAGACTCTGGGTTTATCTGACTGAATCCCTTTAATACAGGAACCAGACACTGGGTATATCTGCCTGAACCCCTTTAATACAGGAACCAGACGCTGGGTATATCTGTCTGAACCCCTTTAATACAGGAACCAGACTCTGGGTTTATCTGACTGAACCCCTTTAATACAGGAACCAGACTCTGGGTATATCTGACTGAACCCCTTTAATACAGGAACCAGACACTGGGTTTATCTGATTGAACCCCTTTAATACAGGAACCAGACTCTGGGATTATCTGACTGAACACCTTTAATACAGGAACAAGACTCTGGGTTTATCTGACTGAACCCCTTTAATACAGGAATCAGACTCTGGGTATATCTGCATGAACCCCTTTAATACAGGAACCAGACTATGGGTTTATCTGACTGAACCCCTTTAATACAGGAACCAGACACTGGGTTTATCTGATTGAACCCCTTTAATACAGGAACCAGACTCTGGGTATATCTGCCTGAACCCCATTAATACAGGAACCAGACTCTGGGTATATCTGACTGAACCCCTTTAATACAGGAACCAGACTCAAGGTATATCTGACTGAACCCCTTTAATACAGGAACCAGACTCTGGGTTTATCTGACTGAAACCCTTTAAACATTACCCAGACTCTGGGTTTATCTGATTGAACCCCTTTAATGCAGGCACCAGACTCTGGGTTTATCTGACTGAACCCCTTTAATACAGCAACCAGATACTGGGTATATCTCCCTGAACCCCTTTAATACAGGAACCAGACTCTGGGTTTATCTGACTGAACCCCTTTAGTACAGGAACCACGCTCTGGGATTATATGACTGAACCCCTTTAAAACAGGAACCAGACTCTGGGTTTATCTGACTGAATCCCTTTAATACAGGAACCAGACACTGGGTATATCTGCCTGAACCCCTTTAATACAGGAACCAGACGCTGGGTATATCTGTCTGAACCCCTTTAATACAGGAACCAGACTCTGGGTATATCTGACTGAACCCCTTTAATACAGGAACAAGACTCTGGGTATATCTGCCTGAACCCCTATAATACAGGAACCAGACTCTGGGTATATCTGACTGAACCCCTTTAATACAGGAACCAGACTCTGGGTATATCTGACTGAACCCCTTTAATACAGGAACCAGACTCTGGGTATATCTGCCTGAACCCCTTTAATACAGGAACCAGACTCTGGGTTTATCTGACTGAACCGCTTTAATACAGGAACCAGACACTGGGTTTATCTGATTGAACCCCTTTAATACAGGAACCAGACTCTAGATATATCTGACTGAAACCCTTTAATACAGGAACCAGACTCTGGGTATATCGGCCTGAACCCCTTTAATACAGGAACCAGACTCTGGGTTTATCTGACTGAACCCCTTTAATACAGGAACCAGACACTGGGTTTATCTGATTGAACCCCTTTAATACAGGAACCAGACTCTGGGTCTATCTGACTGAACCCCTTTAATACAGGAGACAGACTCTGGGTATATCTGACTGAACCCCTTTAATACAGGAACCAGACTCTGGGTCTATCTGACTGAACCCCTTTAATACAGGAACCAGACACTGGGTATATCTGACTGAACCCCTTTAATACAGGAACCAGACTCTGGGTTTATCTGACTCAACCCCTTTAATACAGGAAACAGACTCTGGGTCTATCTGACTGAACACCTTTAATACAGTAATCAGACACTGGGTATATCTGACTGAACCCCTTTAATACAGGAACCAGACTCTGGGTTTATCTGACTGAACCCCTTTAATACAGGTACCAGACTCTGGGTTTATCTGACTGAACCCCTTTAATACAGGAACCAGACTCTGGGTATATCTGCCTGAACCCCTTTAATACAGGAACCAGACTCTGGGTTTATCTGACTGAACCCCATTAATACAGGAACCAGACACTGGGTTTTTCTGATTGAACCCCTTTAATACAGGAACCAGACTCTGGGTATATCTGCCTGAACCCCTTTAATACAGGAACCAGAATCTGGGTTTATCTGACTGAACCCCTTTAATACAGGAACCAGACTCTAGGTATATCTGACTGAACCCCTATAATACAGGAACCAGACTCTGGGTATATCTGCTGAACCCCTTTAATACAGGAACCAGACTCTGGGTTTATCTGACTGAACCACTTTAATACAGGAACCAGACTCTGGGTTTATCTCACTGAACCCATTTAATATAGGAAACAGTCTCTGGGTTTATCTGACTGAACCCCTTTAAAACAGGAACCAGACTCTGGGTTTATCTGACTGAACCCCTTTAATACAGGAACCAGACTCTGGGTATATCTGCCTGAACCCCTTTAATACAGGAACCAGACTCTGGGTATATCTGATTGAACCCCTTTAATACAGGATCCAGACTCTGGGTATATCTGCCTGAACCCCTTTAATACAGGAACCAGACTCTGGGTTTATCTGACTGAACCCCTTTAATACAGGAACCAGACTCTGCATCTTTCTGACTGAACCCCTTTAATACAGGAACCAGACACTGGGTTTATCTGACTGAACCCCTTTAATGCAGGAAACTGACTTTGGGTTTATCTGACTGAACCCCTTTAATACAGGAACCAGACTCTGGGTCTATCTTACTGAAGCCCTTTAATACAGGAACCAGACACTGGGTATAAATGACTGAACCCCTTTAATACAGGAACAAGACTCTGGGTTTATCTGAATGAACCACTTTAATACAGGAACCAGACTCTGGGTTTATCTGACTGAACCCCTTTAATACAGGAACCAGACTCTGGGTATATCTGCCTTAACCCCTTTAATACAGGAACAAGACTCTGGGTTTATCTGACTGAACCCCTTTAATATTGGAACCAGACACTGGGTTTATCTGATTGAACCCCTTTAATACAGGAACCAGACTATGGGTATATCTGCCTGAACCCCTTTAATACAGGAACCAGACTCTGGGTTTATCTGACTGAAGCCCTTTAATATAGGAACCAGACTCTGGGTTTATCTGACTGAACCCCTTTAATACAGGAACCAGACTCTGGGTTTATCTGACTGAACCCCTTTAATACAGGAACCAGGTTATGGGTTTATTCTCACAGAACCCCTTTAATACAGGAACCAGACTCTGGGTATATCTGACTGAACCCCTTTAGTTCAGGAACCAGGCTCTGGGTTTATCTGACTGAACCCCTTTAATACAGGAACCAGACTCTGGGTTTATCGGAATGAACCCCTTTAATACAGGAACCAGACTCTGGGTATATCTGCCTGAACCCCTTTAATACAGGAACCAGACTCTGGGTATATCTGACTGAACCCCTTTAATACAGGAATCAGATTCTGGGTTTATCTGACTGATCCCCTTTAATACAGGAAACAGTCTCTGGGTTTGTCTGACTGAACCCCTTTAATACAGGAACCAGACTCTGGGTTTTCTGACTGAACCCCTTTAATACAGGAACCTGACTCTGGGTTTATCTGACTGAACCCCTTTAATACAGGAACCAGACACTGGGTTTATCTGATTGAACCCCTTTAATACAGGAACCAGACTCTGGGATTATCTGACTGAACACCTTTAATACAGGAACAAGACTCTGGGTTTATCTGACTGAACCCCTTTAATACAGGAACCAGACTCTGGGTATATCTGCATGAACCCCTTTAATACAGGAACCAGACTATGGGTTTATCTGACTGAACCCCTTTAATACAGGAAGCAGACTATGGGTTTATCTGATTGAACCCCTTTAATACAGGAACCAGACTCTGGGTATATCTGCCTGAACCCCATTAATACAGGAACCAGACTCTGGGTATATCTGACTGAACCCCTTTAATACAGGAACCAGACTCTAGGTATATCTGACTGAACCCCTTTAATACAGGAACCAGACTCTGGGTTTATCTGACTGAAACCCTTTAAACAGTACCCAGACTCTGGGTTTATCTGATTGAACCCCTTTAATGCAGGCACCAGACTCTGGGTTTATCTGACTGAACCCCTTTAATACAGCAACCAGATACTGGGTATATCTCCCTGAACCCCTTTAATACAGGAACCAGACTCTGGGTTTATCTGACTGAACCCCTTTAGTACAGGAACCACGCTCTGGGATTATATGACTGAACCCCTTTAATACAGGAACCAGACACTGGGTATATCTGCCTGAACCCCTTTAATACAGGAACCAGACGCTGGGTATATCTGTCTGAACCCCTTTAATACAGGAACCAGACTCTGGGTATATCTGACTGAACCCCTTTAATACAGCAACCAGACTCTGGGTATATCTGCCTGAACCCCTATAATACAGGAACCAGACTCTGGGTATATCTGACTGAACCCCTTTAATACAGGAACCAGACTCTGGGTATATCTGACTGAACCCCTTTAATACAGGAACCAGACTCTGGGTATATCTGCCTGAACCCCTTTAATACAGGAACCAGACTCTGGGTTTATCTGACTGAACCGCTTTAATACAGGAACCAGACACTGGGTTTATCTGCTTGAACCCCTTTAATTCAGTAACCAGACTCTGGGTCTATCTGACTGAACCCCTTTAATACAGGAACCAGACTCTCGGTATATCTGACTGAACCCCTTTAATACAGGAACCAGACACTGGGTCTATCTGACTGAACCCCATTAATACAGGAAACATAAACTGGGTATATCTAACTGAACCCCTTTAATACAGGAACCAGACTCTGGGTTTATCTGACTGAACCCCTTTAATACAGGAACCAGACTCTGGGTATATCTGACTGAACCCCTTTAATACAGGAACCAGACACTGGGTTTATCTGATTGAACCCCTTTAATACAGGAACCAGACTCTGGGATTATCTGACTGAACACCTTTAATACAGGAACAAGACTCTGGGTTTATCTGACTGAACCCCTTTAATACAGGAACCAGACTCTGGGTATATCTGCATGAACCCCTTTAATACAGGAACCAGACTATGGGTTTATCTGACTGAACCCCTTTAATACAGGAACCAGACACTGGGTTTATCTGATTGAACCCCTTTAATACAGGAACCAGACTCTGGGTATATCTGCCTGAACCCCATTAATACAGGAACCAGACTCTGGGTATATCTGACTGAACCCCTTTAATACAGGAACCAGGCTCTAGGTATATCTGACTGAACCCCTTTAATACAGGAACAAGACTCTGGGTTTATCTGACTGAAACCCTTTAAACATTACCCAGACTCTGGGTTTATCTGATTGAACCCCTTTAATGCAGGCACCAGACTCTGGGTTTATCTGACTGAACCCCTTTAATACAGCAACCAGATACTGGGTATATCTCCCTGAACCCCTTTAATACAGGAACCAGACTCTGGGTTTATCTGACTGAACCCCTTTAGTACAGGAACCACGCTCTGGGATTATATGACTGAACCCCTTTAAAACAGGAACCAGACTCTGGGTTTATCTGACTGAATCCCTTTAATACAGGAACCAGACACTGGGTATATCTGCCTGAACCCCTTTAATACAGGAACCAGACGCTGGGTATATCTGTCTGAACCCCTTTAATACAGGAACCAGACTCTGGGTATATCTGACTGAACCCCTTTAATACAGGAACCAGACTCTGGGTATATCTGCCTGAACCCCTATAATACAGGAACCAGACTCTGGGTATATCTGACTGAACCCCTTTAATACAGGAACCAGACTCTGGGTATATCTGACTGAACCCCTTGAATACAGGAACCAGACTCTGGGTATATCTGCCTGAACCCCTTTAATACAGGAACCAGACTCTGGGTTTATCTGACTGAACCGCTTTAATACAGGAACCAGACACTGGGTTTATCTGATTGAACCCCTTTAATACAGGAACCAGACTCTAGATATATCTGACTGAACCCCTTTAATACAGGAACCAGACTCTGGGTATATCTGCCTGAACCCCTTTAATACAGGAACCAGACTCTGGGTTTATCTGACTGAACCCCTTTAATTCAGGAACCAGACACTGGGTTTATCTGATTGAACCCCTTTAATACAGGAACCAGACTCTGGGTCTATCTGACTGAACCCCTTTAATACAGGAGACAGACTCTGGGTATATCTGACTGAACCCCTTTAATACAGGAACCAGACTCTGGGTCTATCTGACTGAACCCCTTTAATACAGGAACCAGACACTGGGTATATCTGACTGAACCCCTTTAATACAGGAACCAGACTCTGGGTTTATCTGACTCAACCCCTTTAATACAGGAAACAGACTCTGGGTCTATCTGACTGAACACCTTTAATACAGTAACCAGACACTGGGTATATCTGACTGAACCCCTTTAATACAGGAACCAGACTCTGGGTTTATCTGACTGAACCCCTTTAATACAGGTACCAGACTCTGGGTTTATCTGACTTAACCCCTTTAATACAGGAACCAGACTCTGGGTATATCTGCCTGAACCCCTTTAATACAGGAACCAGACACTGGGTTTATCTGACTGAACCCCTTTAATACAGGAACCAGACACTGGGTTTTTCTGATTGAACCCCTTTAATACAGGAACCAGACTCTGGGTATATCTGCCTGAACCCCTTTAATACAGGAACCAGAATCTGGGTTTATCTGACTGAACCCCTTTAATACAGGAACCAGACTCTAGGTATATCTGACTGAACCCCTATAATACAGGAACCAGACTCTGGGTATATCTGCTGAACCCCTTTAATACAGGAACCAGACTCTGGGTTTATCTGACTGAACCACTTTAATACAGGAACCAGACTCTGGGTTTATCTCACTGAACCCATTTAATACAGGAAACAGTCTCTGGGTTTATCTGACTGAACCCCTTTAAAACAGGAACCAGACTCTGGGTTTATCTGACTGAACCCCTTTAATACAGGAACCAGACTCTGGGTATATCTGCCTGAACCCCTTTAATACAGGAACCAGACTCTGGGTATATCTGATTGAACCCCTTTAATACAGGAACCAGACTCTGGGTATATCTGCCTGAACCCCTTTAATACAGGAACCAGACTCTGGGTTTATCTGACTGAACCCCTTTAATACAGGAACCAGACTCTGCATCTTTCTGACTGAACCCCTTTAATACAGGAACCAGACACTGGGTATATCTGACTGAACCACTTTAATACAGGAACCAGTCTCTGGGTTTATCTGACTGAACCCCTTTAATACAGGAACCAGACTCTGGGTTTATCTGACTGAACCCCTTTAATGCAGGAAACTGACTCTGGGTTTATCTGACTGAACCTCTTTAATACAGGAACCAGACTCTGGGTCTATCTTACTGAAGCCCTTTAATACATGAACCAGACACTGGGTATATCTGACTGAACCCCTTTAATACAGGAACAAGACTCTGGGTTTATCTGAATGAACCACTTTAATACAGGAACCAGACTCTGGGTTTATCTGACTGAACCCCTTTAATACAGGAACCAGACTCTGGGTATATCTGCCTTAACCCCTTTAATACAGGAACAAGACTCTGGGTTTATCTGACTGAACCCCTTTAATATTGGAACCAGACACTGGGTTTATCTGATTGAACCCCTTTAATACAGGAACCAGACTATGGGTATATCTGCCTGAACCCCTTTAATACAGGAACCAGACTCTGGGTTTATCTGACTGAAGCCCTTTAATATAGGAACCAGACTCTGGGTTTATCTGACTGAACCCCTTTAATACAGGAACCAGACTCTGGGTTTATCTGACTGAACCCCTTTAATACAGGAACCAGGTTATGGGTTTATTCTCACAGAACCACTTTAATACAGGAACCAGACTCTGGGTATATCTGACTGAACCCCTTTAGTTCAGGAACCAGGCTCTGGGTTTATCTGACTGAACCCCTTTAATACAGGAACCAGACTCTGGGTTTATCGGAATGAACCCCTTTAATACAGGAACCAGACTCTGGGTATATCTGCATGAACCCCTTTAATACAGGAACCAGACTCTGGGTATATCTGACTGAACCCCTTTAATACAGGAACCAGACTCTGTGTTTATCTGACTGAACCCCTTTAATACAGGAATCAGATTCTGGGTTTATCTGACTGATCCCCTTTAATACAGGAAACAGTCTCTGGGTTTGTCTGACTGAACCCCTTTAATACAGGAACCAGACTCTGGGTTTTTCTGACTGAACCCCTTTAATACAGGAACCAGACTCTGGGTTTATCTGACTGAACCCCTTTAATACAGGAACCAGACTCTGGGTATATCTGCCTGAACCCCTTTAATACAGGAACCAGACTCTGGGTTTATCTGACTGAACCCCTTTAATACATGAACCTGACTCTGGGTTTATCTGACTGAACCCCTTTAATACAGGAACCAGACTCTGGGTAAATCTGCCTGAACCCCGTTAATACAGGAACCAGACTCTGGGTTTATCTGACTGAACCCCTTTAAACAGGAACCAGACTCTGGATTTATCTGATTGAACCTCTTTAATGCAGACACCAGACTCTGGGTTTATCTGACTGAACCCCTTTAATACAGTAACCAGGCTCTGGGTTTATTCTCACTGAACAACTTTTATACAGGAACCAGACTCTGGGTTTATCTGACTGAACCCCTTTAATACAGGAACCAGACTCTGGGTTTATCTGACTGAACCTCTTTAATACAGGAACCAGACGCTGGCTATATCTGACTGAACCCCTTTAGTACATGAACCAGGCTCTGGGTTTATCTGAATGAACCCCATTAATACAGGAACCAGACTCTGGGTTTATCTGACTGAACCCCTTTAATACAGGAACCAGATTCTGGGTATATCTCCCTGAAACCCTTTAATACAGGAACCAGACTCTGGGTTTATCTGACTGAACCCCTTTAATACAGGAACCAGATTCTGGGTTTATCTGACTGAACCCCTTTAATACAGAAACCAGACTCTGGGTTTATCTGACTGAACCTCTTTAATACAGGAAACAGTCTCTGGGTTTATCTGACTGAACCCCTTTAATACAGGATCCAGACTCTAGGTATATCTGACTGAACCACTTTAATACAGGAACCAGACTCTGGGTTTATCTGACTGAACCCCTTTAGTACAGGAACCAGACTCTGGGTATATCTGCCTGAACCCCTTTAATACAGGAACCAGACACTGGGTATATCTGACTGAAACCCTTTAATACAGGAACCAGACTCTGGGTATATCTGCCTGGACCCCTTTAGTACAGGAACCAGACTCTGTGTATATCTGACTGAACCCCTTTAATACAGGAACCAGACTCTGGGTATATCTGACTGAACCCCTTTAATACAGGAACCAGACTCAGGGTATATCTGCCTGAACCCCTTTAATACTGGAACCAGACTCAGGCTTTATCTGACTGAACCCCTTTAATACAGGAACCAGACACTGGGTTTATCTGATTGAACCCCTTTAATACAGGAACCAGACTCCGGGTATAGCTCCCTGAACCCCTTTAATACAGGAACCGGACACTGGGTATATCTGCCTGAACCCCTTTAATACTGGAACCAGACTCTAGGTATATCTGACTGAACCACTTTAATACAGGAACCAGACTCTGGGTTTATCTGACTGAACCCCTTCAATACAGGAACCAGACTCTGGGTATATCTGCCTGAACCACTTTAATACAGGAACCGGACTCTGGGTATATCTGACTGAATCCTTTTAATACAGGAACCAGACTCTAGGTATATCTGCCTGAACCCCTTTAATACAGGAACCAGAGTCTGAGTTTATCTGACTGAATCCCTTTAATACAGGAACCAGACACTGGGTTTATCTGATTGAACCCCTTTAATACAGGAACCAGACTCTGGGTCTATCTGACTGAACCCCTTTAATACAGGAACCAGACTCTGGGTATATCTGACTGAACCCCTTTAATACAGGAACCAGACACTGGGTTTATCTGATTGAACCCCTTTAATACAGGAACCAGACTCTGGGTTTATCTGACTGAACCCCTTTAATACAGGAACAAGACTCTGGGTTTATTTGACTGAACCCCTTTAATACAGGAACCAGACTCTGGGCATATCTGCCTGAACCCCTTTAATACAGGAACCAGACTCTGGGTTTATCTGAATGAACCCCTTTAATACAGGAACCAGACACTGGGTTTATCTGATTGAACCCCTTTAATACAGGAACCAGACTCTGGGTATATCTGCCTGAACTCCATGAATACAGGAACCAGACTCTGGGTATATCTGACTGAACCCCTTTAATACAGGAACCAGACTCTAGGTATGTCTGACTGAACCCCTTTAATACAGGAACCAGACACTGGGTTTATTCTCACTGAACCCCTTTAATACAGGAACCAGACTCTGGGTATATCTGACTGAACCCCTTTAGTACAGGAACCAGGCTCTGGGTTTATCTGACTGAACCCCTTTAATACAGGAACCAGACTCTGGGTATATCTGCCTGAACCCCTTTAATACAGGAACCAGACACTGGGTATATCTGACTGAAACCCTTTAATACAGGAACCAGACTCTGGGTATATCTGCCTGGACCCCTTTAGTACAGGAACCAGACTCTGTGTATATCTGACTGAACCCCTTTAATACAGGAACCAGACTCTGGGTATATCTGACTGAACCCCTTTAATACAGGAACCAGACTCTGGGTATATCTGCCTGAACCCCTTTAATACTGGAACCAGACTCAGGCTTTATCTGACTGAACCCCTTTAATACAGGAACCAGACACTGGGTTTATCTGATTGAACCCCTTTAATACAGGAACCAGACTCCGGGTATAGCTCCCTGAACCCCTTTAATACAGGAACCGGACACTGGGTATATCTGCCTGAACCCCTTTAATACAGGAACCAGACTCTAGGTATATCTGACTGAACCACTTTAATACAGGAACCAGACTCTGGGTTTATCTGACTGAACCCCTTCAATACAGGAACCAGACTCTGGGTATATCTGCCTGAACCACTTTAATACAGGAACCGGACTCTGGGTATATCTGACTGAATCCCTTTAATACAGGAACCAGACTCTAGGTATATCTGCCTGAACCCCTTTCATACAGGAACCAGAGTCTGGGTTTATCTGACTGAATCCCTTTAATACAGGAACCAGACACTGGGTTTATCTGATTGAACCCCTTTAATACAGGAACCAGACTCTGGGTCTATCTGACTGAACCCCTTTAATACAGGAACCAGACTCTGGGTATATCTGACTGAACCCCTTTAATACAGGAACCAGACACTGGGTTTATCTGATTGAACCCCTTTAATACAGGAACCAGACTCTGGGTATATCTGCCTGAACTCCATGAATACAGGAACCAGACTCTGGGTATATCTGACTGAACCCCTTTAATACAGGAACCAGACTCTGGGTATATCTGCCTGAACTCCATGAATACAGGAACCAGACTCTGGGTATATCTGACTGAACCCCTTTAATACAGGAACCAGACTCTAGGTGTGTCTGACTGAACCCCTTTAATACAGGAACCAGACACTGGGTTTATTCTCACTGAACCCCTTTAATACAGGAACCAGACTCTGGGTATATCTGACTGAACCCCTTTAGTTCAGGAACCAGGCTCTGGGTTTATCTGACTGAACCCCTTTAATACAGGAACCAGACTCTGGGTTTATCGGAATGAACCCCTTTAATACAGGAACCAGACTCTGGGTTTATCTGACTGATCCCCTTTAATACAGGAAACAGTCTCTGGGTTTGTCTGACTGAACCCCTTTAATACAGGAACCAGACTCTGCGTTTTTCTGACTGAACCCCTTTAATACAGGAACCAGACTCTGGGTTTATCTGACTGAACCCCTTTAATACAGGAACCAGACTCTGGGTATATCTGCCTGAACCCCTTTAATACAGGAACCAGAGTCTGGGTTTATCTGACTGAACCCCTTTAATACAGGAACCTGACTCTGGGTTTATCTGACTGAACCCCTTTAATACAGGAACCAGACTCTGGGTATATCTGCCTGAACCCCGTTAATACAGGAACCAGACTCTGTGTTTATCTGACTGAACCCCTTTAAACAGGAACCAGACACTGGGTTTATCTGATTGAACCCCTTTAATGCAGGCACCAGACTCTGGGTTTATCTGACTGAACCCCTTTAATACAGTAACCAGGCTCTGGGTTTATTCTCACTGAACAACTTTTATACAGGAACCAGACTCTGTTTTTATCTGACTGAACCCCTTTAATACAGGAACCAGACTCTGGGTTTATCTGACTGAACCCCTTTAATACAGGAACCAGACGCTGGGTATATCTGACTGAACCCCTTTAGTACATGAACCAGGCTCTGGGTTTATCTGACTGAACCCCATTAATACAGGAACCAGACTGTGGGTTTATCTGACTGAGCCCCTTTAATACAGGAACCAGATTCTGGGTATATCTCCCTGAAACCCTTTAATACAGGAACCAGACTCTGGGTTTATCTGACTGAACCCCTTTAATACAGGAACCAGACTCTGGGTTTATCTGACTGAACCCCTTTAATACAGAAACCAGACTCTGGGTTTATCTGACTGAACCCCTTTAATACAGGAAACAGTCTCTGGGTTTATCTGACTGAACCCCTTTAATACAGGAACCAGACTCTGGGTATATCTGCCTGAACCACTTTAATACAGGAACCGGACTCTGGGTATATCTGACTGAATCCCTTTAATACAGGAACCAGACTCTAGGTATATCTGCCTGAACCCCTTTAATACAGGAACCAGACTCTGGGTTTATCTGACTGAACCCCTTTAATACAGGAACCAGTCACTGGGTTTATCTGATTGAACCCCTTTAATACAGGAACCAGACTCTGGGTCTATCTGACTGAACCCCTTTAATACAGGAACCAGACTCTGGGTATATCTGACTGAACCCCTTTAATACAGGAACCAGACACTGGGTTTATCTGATTGAACCCCTTTAATACAGGAACCAGACTCTGGGTTTATCTGACTGAACCCCTTTAATACAGGAACAAGACTCTGGGCATATCTGCCTGAACACCTTTAATACAGGAACCAGACTCTGGGTTTATCTGACTGAACCCCTTTAATACAGGAACCAGACTCTGGGTCCATCTGACTGACCCCCTTTAATACAGGAACCAGACACTGGGTTTATCTGATTGAACCCCTTTAATATAGGAACCAGACTCTGGGTCTATCTGACTGAACCCCTTTAATACAGGAACCAGACTCTGGGATTATCTGACTGAACCCCTTTAATACAGGAACCAGATTCTGGGTATATCTGCCTGAAGCCCTTTAATACAGGAACCAGACTCTGGGTATATCTGCCTGAACCCCTTTAATACAGAAACCAGACTCTGGGTATATCTGACTGAACCCCTTTAATACAGGAACCAGACTCTAGGTATATCTGACTGAACCCCTTTAATACAGGAACCAGATTCTGGGTTTATCTGACTGAACCCCTTTAAACAGGAACCAGACTCTGGGTTTATCTGATTGAACCCCTTTAATGCAGGCACCAGACTCTGGGTTTATCTGACTGAACCCCTTTAATACAGGAACCAGGCTCTGGGTTTATTCTCACTGAACCCCTTTAATACAGGAACCAGACTCTTGGTTTATCTGACTGAACCCCTTTAATACAGGAACCAGTCTCTGGGTTTATCCGACTGAACCCCTTTAATACAGGAACCAGACGCTGGGTATATCTGACTGAACCCCTTTAGTACAGGAACCAGGCTCTGGGTTTATCTGACTGAACCCCTTTTATACAGGAACCAGACTCTTGGTTTATCTGACTAAACCCCTTTAATACAGGAACCAGATTCTGGGTATATCTCCCTGAACCCCTTTAATACAGGAACCAGACTCTGGGTTTATCTGACTGAACCCCTTTAATACAGGAACCAGACTCTGGGTTTATCTGACTGAACCCCTTTAATACAGGAACCAGACTCTGGGTGTATCTGACTGAACCCCTTTAATACAGGAAACAGTCTATTGGTTTATCTGACTGAACCCCTTTAATACAGGATCCAGACTCTAGGTATATCTGACTGAACCCCTTTAATACAGGAACCAGACTCTGGGTTTATCTGACTGAACCCCTTTAGTACAGGAACCACGCTCTGGGTTTATCTGACTGAACCCCTTTAATACAGGATCCAGACTCTGGGTTTATCTGACTGAACCCCATTAATACAGGAACCAGACACTGGGTATATCTGCCTGAACCCCCTTAATACAGGAACCAGACTCTGGGTTTATCTGACTGAACCCCTTTAATACAGGTACCAGACTCTGGGTTTATCTGACTGAACCCCTTTAATACAATAACCAGACTCTGGGTATATCTGCCTGAACCCCTTTAATAGAGGAACCAGACTCTGGGTTTATCTGACTGAACCCCTTTAATACAGGAACCAGACACTGTGTTAATCTGATTGAACCCCTTTAATACAGGAACCAGACTCTGGGTATATCTGCCTGAACCCCTTTAATACAGGAACCAGACTCTGGGTATACATGGCTGAAACCCTTTGATACAGGAACCAGACTCTAGGTATATCTGACTGAACCCCTTTAATACAGGAACCAGACTCTGGGTATAACTGCCTGAACCCCTTTAATACAGGAACCAGACTCTGGGTATATCTGACTGAAACCATTTAATACAGGAACCAGACTCTGGGTATATCTGCCTGAACCCCTAAAATACAGGAACCAGACTCTGGGTATATC
Source organism: Cetorhinus maximus (assembly GCF_964194155.1). Classification (NCBI taxonomy): domain Eukaryota; kingdom Metazoa; phylum Chordata; class Chondrichthyes; order Lamniformes; family Cetorhinidae; genus Cetorhinus; species Cetorhinus maximus. The sequence continues at coordinate 15,074 of NW_027597111.1, forward strand.
TGACTGAACCCCTTTAATAGAGGAACCAGACTCTGGGTATATCTGACTGAAACCCTTTAATACAGGAACCAGACTCTGGGTATATCTGACTGAACCGCTTTAATACAGGAACCAGACTCTGGGTTTATCTGACTGAACCGCTTTAATACAGGAACCAGACTCTGGGTTTATCTGATTGAACCCCTTTAATACAGGAACCAAACTCTGGGTATATCTGCCTGAACCACATTAATACAGGAACCAGACTCTGGGTATATCTGACTGAACCCCTTTAATACAGGAACCAGACTCTAGGTATATCTGACTGAACCCCTTTCATACAGGAACCAGACTCTGGGTTTATCTGACTGAACCCCTTTAAAGCAGGAACCAGACTCTCGGTATATATGACTGAACCCCTTTAATACAGGAACCAGACTCTAGGTATATCTGACTGAACCCCTTTAATACAGGAACCAGACTCTGGGTATATCTGCCTGAACCCCTTTAATACAGGAACCAGAGTCTGGGTTTATCTGACTGAACCCCTTTAATACAGGAACCTGACTCTGGGTTTATCTGATTTAACCCCTTTAATATAGGAACCAGACTCTGGGTCTATCTGACTGAACCCCTTTAATATAGGAACCAGAGTCTGGGTTTATCTGACTGAACCTCTTTAATACAGGAACCAGACTCTGGGTCTATCTGACTGAACCCCTTTAATACAGGAACCAGACACTGGGTAGATCTGACTGAACCCCTTTAATACAGGAACCAGACTCTGGGTTTATCTGACTGAACCCCTTTAATACTGGAACCAGACTCTGGGTTTATCTGTCTGAACCCCTTTAATACAGGAACCAGACTCTGGGTTTATCTGTCTGAACCCCTTTAATACAGGAACCAGACACTGGGTCTATCTGACTGAACTCCTTTAAAACAGGAACCATACACTGGGTATATCTGACTGAACCCCATTAATACAGGAACCAGACTCTGTGTTTATCTAACTGAACCCCTTTAATACAGGAACCAGATTCTGGGTATATCTCCCTGAAACCCTTTAATACAGGAACCAGACTCTGGGTTTATCTGACTGAACCCCTTTAATACAGGAACCAGACTCTGGGTTTATCTGACTGAACCCCTTTAATACAGGAACAAGACTCTGGGTTTATCTGACTGAACCCCTTTAATACAGGAAACAGACTCTGGGTTTATCTGACTGAACCCCTTTAATACAGGAACCAGACTCTGGGTTTATCTGACTGAACCACTTTAATACAGGAGCCAGACTCAGGGTTTATCTGACTGAACCCCTTTAATACAGGAACCAGACTCTGGGTTTATCTGACTGAACCCCTTTAATACAGGAAACAGTCTATTGGTTTATCTGACTGAACCCCTTTAATACAGGATCCAGACTCTGGGTATATCTGACTGAACCCCTTTAATACAGGAACCAGACTCTGGGTTTATCTGACTGAACCCCTTTAAACAGGAACCACGCTCTGGGTTTATCTGATTGAACCCCTTTAATGCAGGCACCAGACTCTGGGTTTATCTGACTGAACCCCTTTAATACAGGAACCAGACACTGGGTTTATTCTCACTGAACCCCCTTAATACAGGAACCAGACTCTGGGTTTATCTGACTGAACCTCTTTAATACAGGTACCAGACTCTGGGTTTATCTGACTGAACCCCTTTAATACAATAACCAGACTCTGGGTATATCTGCCTGAACCCCTTTAATAGAGGAACCAGACTCTGGGTTTATCTGACTGAACCCCTTTAATACAGGAACCAGACACTGTGTTAATCTGATTGAACCCCTTTAATACAGGAACCAGACTCTGGGTATATCAGCCTGAACCCCTTTAATACAGGAACCAGACTCTGGGTATACATGGCTGAAACCCTTTGATACAGGAACCAGACTCTAGGTATATCTGACTGAACCCCTTTAATACAGGAACCAGACTCTGGGTATAACTGCCTGAACCCCTTTAATACAGGAACCAGACTCTGGGTATATCTGACTGAAACCATTTAATACAGGAACCAGACTCTGGGTATATCTGCCTGAACCCCTAAAATACAGGAACCAGACTCTGGGTATATCTGACTGAACCCCTTTAATAGAGGAACCAGACTCTGGGTATATCTGACTGAACCCCTTTAATACAGGAACCAGACTCTGGGTATATCTGACTGAACCGCTTTAATACAGGAACCAGACTCTGGGTTTATCTGACTGAACCGCTTTAATACAGGAACCAGACTCTGGGTTTATCTGATTGAACCCCTTTAATACAGGAACCAGACTCTGGGTATATCTGCCTGAACCACATTAATACAGGAACCAGACTCTGGGTATATCTGACTGAACCCCTTTAATACAGGAACCAGACTCTAGGTATATCTGACTGAACCCCTTTAATACAGGAACCAGACTCTGGGTTTATCTGACTGAACCCCTTTAATGCAGGAACCAGACTCTCGGTATATATGACTGAACCCCTTTAATACAGGAACCAGACTCTAGGTATATCTGACTGAACCCCTTTAATACAGGAACCAGACTCTGGGTATATCTGCCTGAACCCCTTTAATACAGGAACCAGAGTCTGGGTTTATCTGACTGAACCCCTTTAATACAGGAACCTGACTCTGGGTTTATCTGATTGAACCCCTTTAATATAGGAACCAGACTCTGGGTCTATCTGACTGAACCCCTTTAATACAGGAACCAGAGTCTGGGTTTATCTGACTGAACCTCTTTAATACAGGAACCAGACTCTGGGTCTATCTGACTGAACCCCTTTAATACAGGAACCAGACACTGGGTAGATCTGACTGAACCGCTTTAATACAGGAAACAGACTCTGGGTTTATCTGACTGAACCCCATTAATACTGGAACCAGACTCTGGGTTTATCTGTCTGAACCCCTTTAATACAGGAACCAGACTCTGGGTTTATCTGTCTGAACCCCTTTAATACAGGAACCAGACACTGGGTCTATCTGACTGAACTCCTTTAAAACAGGAACCATACACTGGGTATATCTGACTGAACCCCATTAATACAGGAACCAGACTCTGTGTTTATCTAACTGAACCCCTTTAATACAGGAACCAGATTCTGGGTATATCTCCCTGAAACCCTTTAATACAGGAACCAGACTCTGGGTTTATCTGACTGAACCCCTTTAATACAGGAACCAGACTCTGGGTTTATCTGACTGAAACCCTTTAATACAGGAACAAGACTCTGGGTTTATCTGACTGAACCCCTTTAATACAGGAAACAGACTCTGGGTTTATCTGACTGATCCCCTTTAATACAGGATCCAGACTCTAGGTATATCTGACTGATCCACTTTAATACAGGAACCAGACTCTGGGTTTATCTGACTGAACCCCTTTAGTACAGGAATACAGTCTCTGGGTTTGTCTGACTGAACCCCTTTAATACAGGAACCAGACTCTGGGTTTATCTGGCTGAACCCCTTTAATACAGGAACCAGATTCTGGGTTTATCTGACTGAACCCCTTTAATACAGGAACCTGACTCTGGGTTTATCTGACTGAACCCCTTTAATACAGGAACAAGACTCTGGGTTTATCTGACTGAACCCCTTTAATACAGGAACCAGACTCTGGGTATATCTGCATGAACCCCTTTAATACAGGAACCAGACTCTGGGTTTATCTGACTGAACCCCATTAGTACAGGAACAACGCTCTGGGTTTATATGACTGAACCCCTTTAATACAGGAACCAGACTCTGGGTATATCTGCCTGAACCCGTTTAATACAGGAACCAGACGCTTGGTATATCTGTCTGAACCCCTTTAATACAGGAACCAGACTCTGGGTATATCTGAATGAAACCCTTTAATACAGGAACCAGACTCTGGGTATATCTGCCTGAACCCCTATAATACAGGAACCAGACTCTGGGTATATCTGACTGAATCCCTTTAATACAGGAACCAGACTCTGGGTTTATCTGACTGAACCGCTTTAATACAGGAACCAGACACTGGGTTTATCTGATTGAACCCCTTTAATACAGGAACCAGACTCTGGGTATATTTGCCTGAACCTCTTTAATACAGGAACCGGACTCTGGGTATATCTGACTGAACCCCTTTAATACAGGAACCAGACTCTAGATATATCTGACTGAACCCCTTTAATACAGGAACCAGACTCTGGGTATATCTGCCTGAACCCCTTTAATACAGGAACCAGACTCTGGGTTTATCTGACTGAACCCCTTTAATACAGGAACCAGACACTGGGTTTATCTGATTGAACCCCTTTAATACAGGAACCAGACTCTGGGTCTATCTGACTGAACCCCTTTCATACAGGAACCAGACTCTGGGTATATCTGACTGAACCCCTTTAATACAGGAACCAGACTCTGGGTCTATCTGACTGAACCCCTTTAATACAGGAACCAGACACTGGGTATATCTGACTGAACCCCTTTAATACAGGAACCAGACTCTGGGTTTATCTGACTGAACCCCTTTAATATAGGAAACAGACTCTGGGTCTATCTGACTGAACCCCTTTAATACAGTAACCAGACACTGGGTATATCTGACTGAACCCCTTTAATACAGGAACCAGACTCTGGGTTTATCTGACTGAATCACTTTAATACAGGTACCAGACTCTGGGTTTATCTGACTGAACCCCTTTAATACAGGAACCAGACACTGGGTATATCTGCCTGAACCCCTTTAATACAGGAACCAGACTCTGGGTTTATCTGACTGAACCCCTTTAATACAGGAACCAGACACTGGGTTAATCTGATTGAACCCCTTTAATACAGGAACCAGACTCTGGGTATATCTGCCTGAACCCCTTTAATACAGGAACCAGACTCTGGGTATATATGACTGAACCCCTTTAATACAGGAACCAGACTCTAGGTATATCTGACTGAACCCCTTTAATACAGGAACCAGACTCTGGGTATATCTGCCTGAACCCCTTTAATACAGGAACCAGACTCTGGGTTTATCTGACTGAACCCCTTTAATACAGGAACCAGACTCTGGGTTTATCTCACTGAACCCATTTAAAACAGGAAACAGTCTCTGGGTTTATTTGACTGAACCCCTTTAAAACAGGAACCAGACTCTGGGTTTATCTGACTGAACCCCTTTAATACAGGAACCAGACTCTGGGTATATCTGCCTGAACCCCTTTAATACAGGAACCAGACTCTGGGTATATCTGACTGAACCCCTTTAATACAGGAACCAGACTATGGGTATATCTGCCTGAACCCCTTTAATACAGGAACCAGACTCTGGGTTTATCTGACTGAACCCCTTTAATACAGGAACCAGACTCTGGGTTTATCTGCCTGAACCCCTTTAATACAGGAACCAGACTCTGCGTCTTTCTGACTGAACCCCTTTAATACAGGAACCAGACACTGGGTATATCTGACTGAACCACTTTAATACAGGAACAAGTCTCTGGGTTTATCTGACTGAACCCCTTTAATACAGGAACCAGACTCTGGGTTTATCTGACTGAACCCCTTTAATGCAGGAACCAGACTCTGGGTTTACCTGACTGAACCCCTTTAATACAGGAACCAGACTCTGGGTCTATCTTACTGAAGCCCTTTATTACAGGAACCAGACACTGGGTATATCTGACTGAACCCCTTTAATACAGGAACCAGACTCTGGGTTTATCTGAATGAACCACTTTAATACAGGATCCAGACTCTGGGTTTATCTGACTGAACCCCTTTAATACAGGAACCAGAGTCTGGGTATATCTGCCTGAACCCCTTTAATACAGGAACAAGACTCTGGGTTTATCTGACTGAACCCCTTTAATACTGGAACCAGACACTGGGTTTATCTGATTGAACCCCTTTAATACAGGAACCAGACTATGGGTATATCTGCCTGAACCCCTTTAATACAGGAACCAGACTCTGGGTTTATCTGACTGAAGCCCTTTAATATAGGAACCAGACTCTGGGTTTATCTGACTGAACCCCTTTAATACAGGAACCAGACTCTGGGTTTATCTGACTGAACCCCTTTAATACAGGAACCAGGTTCTGGGATTATTCTCACTGAACCCCTTTAATACAGGAACCAGACTCTGGGTATATCTGACTGAACCCCTTTAGTTCAGGAACCAGGCTCTGGGTTTATCTGACTGAACCCCTTTAATACAGGAACCAGACTCTGGGTTTATCGGAATGAACCCCTTTAATACAGGAACCAGACTCTGGGTATATCTGACTGAACCCCTTTAATACAGGAACCAGACTCTGTGTTTATCTGACTGAACCTCTTTAATACAGGAATCAGATTCTGGGTTTATCTGACTGATCCCCTTTAATACAGGAAACAGTCTCTGGGTTTGTCTGACTGAACCCCTTTAATACAGGAACCAGACTCTGGGTTTATCTGGCTGAACCCCTTTAATACAGGAACCAGATTCTGGGTTTATCTGACTGAACCCCTTTAATACAGGAACCTGACTCTGGGTTTATCTGACTGAACCCCATTAATACAGGAACCTGACTCTGGGTGTATCTGACTGAACCCCTTTAATACAGGAACCAGACACTGGGTTTATCTGATTGAACCCCTTTAATACAGGAACCAGACTCAGGGTTTAACTGACTGAACCCCTTTAATACAGGAACAAGACTCTGGGTCTATTTGACTGAACCCCTTTAATACAGGAACCAGACTCTGGGCATATCTGCCTGAACCCCTTTTATACAGGAACAAGACTCTGGGTTTATCTGACTGAACCCATTTAATACAGGAACCAGAGACTGGGTTTATCTGATTGAACCCCTTTAATACAGGAACCAGACTCTGGGTATATCTGCCTGAACCCCATGAATACAGGAACCAGACTCTGGGTATATCTGACTGAACCCCTTTAATACAGGAACCAGACTCTAGGTATATCTGACTGAACCCCTTTAATACAGGAACCAGACACTGGGTATATCTCCCTGAACCCCTTTAATACAGGAACCAGAATCTGAGTTTATCTGACTGACCCCCTTTTATACAGAAACCAGACAATGGGTTTATCTGATTGAACCCCTTTAATACAGTAACCAGACTCTGGGTCTATCTGACTGAACCCCTTTAATACAGGTACCAGACTCTCGGTATATCTGACTGAACCCCTTTAATACAGGAACCAGACACTGGGTCTATCTGACTGAACCCCTTTAATACATGAACCATAAACTGGGTATATCTAACTGAACCCCTTTAATACAGGAACCAGACTCTGGGTTTATCTAACTGAACCCCTTTAATACAGGAACCAGACTCTGGGTATATCTGACTGAACCCCTTTAATACAGGAACCAGACACTGGGTTTATCTGATTGAACCCCTTTAATACAGGAACCAGACTCTGGGATTATCTGACTGAACACCTTTAATACAGGAACAAGACTCTGGGTTTATCTGACTGAACCCCTTTAATACAGGAACCAGACTCTGGGTATATCTGCATGAACCCCTTTAATACAGGAACCAGACTATGGGTTTATCTGACTGAACCCCTTTAATACAGGAACCAGACACTGGGTTTATCTGATTGAACCCCTTTAATACAGGAACCAGACTCTGGGTATATCTGCCTGAACCCCATTAATACAGGAACCAGACTCTGGGTATATCTGACTGAACCCCTTTAATACAGGAACCAGACTCTAGGTATATCTGACTGAACCCCTTTAATACAGGAACCAGACTCTGGGTTTATCTGACTGAAACCCTTTAAACAGTACCCAGACTCTGGGTTTATCTGATTGAACCCCTTTAATGCAGGCACCAGACTCTGGGTTTATCTGACTGAACCCCTTTAATACAGCAACCAGATACTGGGTATATCTCCCTGAACCCCTTTAATACAGGAACCAGACTCTGGGTTTATCTGACTGAACCCCTTTAGTACAGGAACCACGCTCTGGGATTATATGACTGAACCCCTTTAATACAGGAACCAGACTCTGGGTTTATCTGACTGAATCCCTTTAATACAGGAACCAGACACTGGGTATATCTGCCTGAACCCCTTTAATACAGGAACCAGACGCTGGGTATATCTGTCTGAACCCCTTTAATACAGGAACCAGACTCTGGGTATATCTGACTGAACCCCTTTAATAGAGGAACCAGACTCTGGGTATATCTGCCTGAACCCCTATAATACAGGAACCAGACTCTGGGTATATCTGACCGAACCCCTTTAATACAGGAACCAGACTCTGGGTATATCTGACTGAACCCCTTTAATACAGGAACCAGACTCTGGGTATATCTGCCTGAACCCCTTTAATACAGGAACCAGACTCTGGGTTTATCTGACTGAACCGCTTTAATACAGGAACCAGACACTGGGTTTATCTGCTTGAACCCCTTTAATACAGTAACCAGACTCTGGGTCTATCTGACTGAACCCCTTTAATACAGGAACCAGACTCTCGGTATATCTGACTGAACCCCTTTAATACAGGAACCAGACACTGGGTCTATCTGACTGAACCCCTTTAATACAGGAACCATAAACTGGGTATATCTAACTGAACCCCTTTAATACAGGAACCAGACTCTGGGTTTATCTGACTGAACGCCTTTAATACAGGAACCAGACTCTGGGTATATCTGACTGAACCCCTTTAATACAGGAACCAGACACTGGGTTTATCTGATTGAACCCCTTTAATACAGGAACCAGACTCTGGGATTATCTGACTGAACACCTTTAATACAGGAAAAAGACTCTGGGTTTATCTGACTGAACCCCTTTAATACAGGAACCAGACTCTGGGTATATCTGCTTGAACCCCTTTAATACAGGAACCAGACTATGGGTTTATCTGACTGAACCCCTTTAATACAGGAACCAGACACTGGGTTTATCTGATTGAACCCCTTTAATACAGGAACCAGACTCTGGGTATATCTGCCTGAACCCCATTAATACAGGAACCAGACTCTGGGTATATCTGACTGAACCCCTTTAATACAGGAACCAGACTCTAGGTATATCTGACTGAACCCCTTTAATACAGGAACCAGACTCTGGGTTTATCTGACTGAAACCCTTTAAACAGTACCCAGACTCTGGGTTTATGTGATTGAACCCCTTTAATGCAGGCACCAGACTCTGGGTTTATCTGACTGAACCCCTTTAATACAGCAACCAGATACTGGTTATATCTCCCAGAACCCCTTTAATACAGGAACCAGACTCTGGGTTTATCTGACTGAACCCCTTTAGCTCAGGAACCACGCTCTGGGATTATATGACTGAACCCCTTTAATACAGGAACCAGACTCTGGGTTTATCTGACTGAATCCCTTTAATACAGGAACCAGACACTGGGTATATCTGCCTGAACCCCTTTTATACAGGAACCAGACGCTGGGTATATCTGTCTGAACCCCTGTAATACAGGAACCAGACTCTGGGTATATCTGACTGAACCCCTTTAATACAGGAACCAGACTCTGGGTATATCTGCCTGAACCCCTATAATACAGGAACCAGACTCTGGGTATATCTGACTGAACCCCTTTAATACAGGAACCAGACTCTGGGTATATCTGACTGAACCCCTTTAATACAGGAACCAGACTCTGGGTATATCTGCCTGAACCCCTTTAATACAGGAACCAGACTCTGGGTTTATCTGACTGAACCGCTTTAATACAGGAACCAGACACTGGGTTTATCTGATTGAACCCCTTTAATACAGGAACCAGACTCTAGATATATCTGACTGAACCCCTTTAATAAAGGAACCAGACTCTGGGTATATCTGCCTGAACTCCTTTAATACAGGAACCAGACTCTGGGTTTATCTGACTGAACCCCTTTAATACAGGAACCAGACACTGGGTTTATCTGATTGAACCCCTTTAATACAGGAACCAGACTCTGGGTCTATCTGACTGAACCCCTTTAATACAGGAGACAGACTCTGGGTATATCTGACTGAACCCCTTTAATACAGGAACCAGACTCTGGGTCTATCTGACTGAACCCCTTTAATACAGGAACCAGACACTGGGTATATCTGACGGAACCCCTTTAATACAGGAACCAGACTCTGGGTTTATCTGACTGAACCCCTTTAATACAGGTACCAGACTCTGGGTTTATCTGACTGAACCCCTTTAATACAGGAACCAGACTCTGGGTATATCTGCCTGAACCCCTTTAATACAGGAACCAGACTCTGGGTTTACCTGACTAAACCCCTTTAATACAGGAACCAGACACTGGGTTTTTCTGATTGAACCCCTTTAATACAGGAACCAGACTCTGGGTATATCTGCCTGAACCCCTTTAATACAGGAACCAGAATCTGGGTTTATTCTCACTGAACCCCTTTAATACAGGAACAAGACTCTAGGTATATCTGACTGAACCCCTATAATACAGGAACCAGACTCTGGGTATATCTGCTGAACCCCTTTAATACAGGAACCAGACTCTGGGTTTATCTGACTGAACCACTTTAATACAGGAACCAGACTCTGGGTTTATCTCACTGAACCCATTTAATACAGGAAACAGTCTCTGGGTTTATCTGACTGAACCCCTTTAAAACAGGAACCAGACTCTGGGTTTATCTGACTGAACCCCTTTAATACAGGAACCAGACTCTGGGTATATCTGCCTGAACCCCTTTAATACAGGAACCAGACTCTGGGTATATCTGATTGAACCCCTTTAATACAGGAACCAGACTCTGGGTATATCTGCCTGAACCCCTTTAATACAGGAACCAGACTCTGGGTTTATCTGACTGAACCCCTTTAATACAGGAACCAGACTCTGCATCTTTCTGACTGAACCCCTTTAATACAGGAACCAGACACTGGGTATATCTGACTGAACCACTTTAATACAGGAACCAGTCTCTGGGTTTATCTGACTGAACCCCTTTAATACGGGAACCAGACTCTGGGTTTATCTGACTGAACCCCTTTAATGCAGGAAACTGACTCTGGGTTTATCTGACTGAACCCCTTTAATACAGGAAACAGACTCTGGGTCTATCTGACTGAACACCTTTAATACAGTAACCAGACACTGGGTATATCTGACTGAACCCCTTTAATACAGGAACCAGACTCTGGGTTTATCTGACTGAACCCCTTTAATACAGGTACCAGACTCTGGGTTTATCTGACTGAACCCCTTTAATACAGGAACCAGACTCTGGGAATATCTGCCTGAACCCCTTTAATACAGGAACCAGACTCTGGGTTTATCTGACTGAACCCCTTTAATACAGGAACCAGACACTGGGTTAATCTGATTGAACCCCTTTAATACAGGAACCAGACTCTGGGTATATCTGCCTGAACCCCTTTAATACAGGAACCAGACTCTGGGTTTATCTGACTGAACCCCTTTAATACAGGAACCAGACTCTAGGTATATCTGACTGAACCCCTTTAATACAGGAACCAGACTCTGGGTATATCTGCCTGAACCCCTTTAATACAGGAACCAGACTCTGGGTTTATCTGACTGAACCCCTTTAATACAGGAACCAGACTCTGGGTTTATCTCACTGAACCCATTTAATACAGGAAACAGTCTCTGGGTTTATCTGACTGAACCCCTTTAAAACAGGAACCAGACTCTGGGTTTATCTGATTGAACCCCTTTAATACAGGAACCAGACTCCGGGTATAGCTCCCTGAACCCCTTTAATACAGGAACCGGACACTGGGTATATCTGCCTGAACCCCTTTAATACAGGAACCAGACTCTGGGTATATCTGCCTGAACCCCTTTAATACAGGAACCAGACTCTGGGTATATCTGACTGAACCCCTTTAAAACAGGAACCAGACTCTGGGTTTATCTGACTGAACCCCTTTAATACAGGAACCAGACTCTGGGTATATCTGCCTGAACCCCTTTAATACAGGAACCAGACTCTGGGTATATCTGATTGAACCCCTTTAATACAGGAACCAGACACTGGGTATATCTGACTGAACCCCTTTAATACAGGAACCAGACTCTGGGTATATCTGATTGAACCCCTTTAATACAGGAACCAGACTCTGGGTATATCTGACTGAACCCCTTTAAAACAGGAACCAGACTCTGGGTTTATCTGACTGAACCCCTTTAATACAGGAACCAGACTCTGGGTATATCTGCCTAAACCCCTTTAATACAGGAACCAGACTCTGGGTCTTTCTGACTGAACCCCTTTAATACAGGAACCAGACTCTGGGTATATCTGCCTGAACCCCTTTAATACAGGAACCAGACTCTGGGTTTATCTGACTGAACCCCTTTAATACAGGAACCAGACTCTGGGTTTATCTGACTGAACCCCTTTAATACAGGAACCAGACTCTGCGTCTTTCTGACTGAACCCCTTTAATACAGGAACCAGACACTGGGTATATCTGACTGAACCACTTTAATACAGGAATCAGTCTCTGGGTTTATCTGACTGAACCCCTTTAATACAGGAACCAGACTCTGGGTTTATCTGACTGAACCCCTTTAATGCAGGAACCAGACTCTGGGTTTATCTGACTGAACCCCTTTAATACAGGAACCAAACTCTGGGTCTATCTTACTGAAGCCCTTTAATACAGGAACCAGACACTGGGTATATCTGACTGAACCCCTTTAATACAGGAACAAGACGTTGGGTTTATCTGAATGAACCACTTTAATACAGGAACCAGACTCTGGGTTTATCTGACTGAACCCCTTTAATACAGGAACAAGATTCTGGGTATATCTGCCTGATCCCCTTTAATACAGGAACAAGACTCTGGGTTTATCTGACTGAACCCCTTTAATACTGGAACCAGACACTGGGTTTATCTGATTGAACCCCTTTAATACAGGAACCAGACTATGGGTATATCTGCCTGACCCCCTTTAATACAGGAACCAGACTCTGGGTTTATCTGACTGAAGCCCTTTAATATTGGAACCAGACTCTGGGTTTATCTGACTGAACCCCTTTAATACAGGAACCAGACTCTGGGTTTATCTGACTGAACCCCTTTAATACAGTACCAGGTTCTGTGTTTATTCTCACTGAACCCCTTTAATACAGGAACCAGACTCTGGGTATATCTGACTGAACCCCTTTAGTTCAGGAACCAGGCTCTGGGTTTATCTGACTGAACCCCTTTAATACAGGAACCAGACTCTGGGTTTATCGGAATGAACCCCTTTAATACAGGAACCAGACTCTGGGTATATCTGCCTGAACCCCTTTAATACAGGAACCAGACTCTGGGTATATCTGACTGAACCCCTTTAATACAGGAACCAGACTCTGTGTTTATCTGACTGAACCCCTTTAATACAGGAATCAGATTCTGGGTTTATCTGACTGATCCCCTTTAATACAGGAAACAGTCTCTGTGTTTGTCTGACTGAACCCCATTAATACAGGAACCAGACTCTGGTTTTTTCTGACTGAACCCCTTTAATACAGGAAACAGACTCAGGGTTTATCTGACTGAACCCCTTTAATACCGGAACCAGACTCTGGGTATATCTGCCTGAACCCCTTTAATACAGAAACCAGAGTCTGGGATTATCTGACTGAACCCCTTTAATACAGGAACCTGACTCTGGGTTTATCTGACTGAACCCCTTTAATACAGGAACCAGACTCTGGGTATATCTGCCTGAACACCGTTAATACAGGAACCAGACTCTGGGTTTATCTGACTGAACCCCTTTAAACAGGAACCAGACTCTGGGTTTATCTCATTGAACCCCTTTAATGCAGGCACCAGACTCTGGGTTAATCTGACTGAACCCCTTTAATACAGTATCCAGGCTCTGGGTTTATTCTCACTGAACAACTTTTATACAGGAACCAGACTCTGGGTTTATCTGACTGAACCCCTTTAATACAGGAAGCAGACTCTGGGTTTATCTGACTGAACCCCTTTAATACAGGAACCAGACGCTGGGTATATCTGACTGAACCCCTTTAGTACATGAACCAGGCTCTGGGTTTATCTGACTGAACCCCATTAATACAGGAACCAGACTCTGGGTTTATCTGACTGAACCCCATTAATACAGGAACCAGATTCTGGGTATATCTCCCTGAAACGCTTTAATACAGGAACCAGACTCTGGGTTAATCTGACTGAACCCCTTTAATACAGGAACCAGACTCTGGGTTTATCTGACTGAACCCCTTTAATACAGAAACCAGACTCTGGGTTTATCTGACTGAACCCCTTTAATACAGGAAACAGTCTCTGGGTTTATCTGACTGAACCCCTTTAATACAGGATCCAGACTCTAGGTATATCTGACTGAACCACTTTAATACAGGAACCAGACTCTGGGTTTATCTGACTGAACCCCTTTAGTACAGGAACGAGGCTCTGGGTTTATCTGACTGAACCCCTTTAATACAGGAACCAGACTCTAGGTTTATCTGACTGAACCCCTTTAATACAGGAACCAGACTCTGGGTATATCTGCCTGAACCCCTTTTATAAAGGAACCAGACTCTGGGTTTATCTGACTGAACCCATTTAATACAGGAACCAGACACTGGGTTTATCTGATTGAACCCCTTTAATACAGGAACCAGACTCTGGGTATATCTGCCTGAACCCCATTAATACAGGAACCAGACTCTTGGTATATCTGACTGAACCCCTTTAATACAGGAACCAGACTCTAGGTATATCTGACTGAACCCCTTTAATACAGGAACCAGACACTGGGTATATCTCCCTGAACCCCTTTAATACAGGAACCAGACTCTGAGTTTATCTGACTGACCCCCTTTTATACAGAAACCAGACAATGGGTTTATCTGATTGAACCCCTTTAATACAGTAACCACACTCTGGGTCTATCTGACTGAACCCCTTTAATACAGGAACCAGACTCTCGGTATATCTGACTGAACCCCTTTAATACAGGAACCAGACACTGGGTCTATCTGACTGAACCCCTTTAATACAGGAACCATAAACTGGGTATATCTAACTGAACCCCTTTAATACAGGAACCAGACTCTGGGTTTATCTGACTGAACCCCTTTAATACAGGAACCAGACTCTGGGTATATCTGACTGAACCCCTTTAATACAGGAACCAGACACTGGGTTTATCTGATTGAACCCCTTTAATCCAGGAACCAGACTCTGGGTTTATCTGACTGAACCCCTTTAATACAGGAACCAGACTCTGGGTATATCTGCATGAACCCCTTTAATACAGGAACCAGACTATGGGTTTATCTGACTGAACCCCTTTAATACAGGAACCAGACACTGGGTTTATCTGATTGAACCCCTTTAATACAGGAACCAGACTCTGGGTATATCTGCCTGAACCCCATTAATTCAGGAACCAGACTCTGGGTATATCTGACTGACCCCCTTTAATACAGGAACCAGACTCTAGGTATATCTGACTGAACCGCTTTAATACAGGAACCAGACTCTGGGTTTATCTGACTGAAACCCTTTAAACAGGACGCAGACTCTGGGTTTATCTGACTGAACCCCTTTAATGCAGGCACCAGACTCTGGGTTTATCTGACTGAACCCCTTTAATACAGGAACCAGATACTGGGTATATCTCCCTGAACCCCTTTAATACAGGAACCAGACTCTGGGTTTATCTGACTGAACCCCTTTAATACAATAACCAGACTCTGGGTATATCTGCATGAACCCCTTTAATACAGGAACCAGACTCTGGGTTTATCTGACTGAACCCCTTTAATACAGGAACCAGACACTGTGTTAATCTGATTGAACCCCTTTAATACAGGAACCAGACTCTGGGTATATCTGCCTGAACCCCTTTAATACAGGAACCAGACTCTGGGTATATATGGCTGAAACCCTTTGATACAGGAACCAGACTCTAGGTATATCTGACTGAACCCCTTTAATACAGGAACCAGACTCTGGGTATAACTGCCTGAACCCCTTTAATACAGGAACCAGACTCTGGGTATATCTGACTGAAACCATTTAATACAGGAACCAGACTCTGGGTATATCTGCCTGAACCCCAAAAATACAGGAACCAGACTCTGGGTATATCTGACTGAAACCCTTTAATACAGGAACCAGACTCTGTGTATATCTGACTGAACCCCTTTAATACAGGAACCAGACTCTGGGTATATCTGACTGAACCCCTTTAATACAGGAACCAGACTCTGGGTTTATCTGACTGAACCGCTTTAAAACAGGAACCAGACTCTGGGTTTATCTGATTGAACCCCTTTAATACAGGAACCAGACTCTGGGTATATCTGCCTGAACCCCATTAATACAGGAACCAGACTCTGGGTATATCTGACTGAACCCCTTTAATACAGGAACCAGACTCTAGGTATATCTGACTGAACCCCTTTAATACAGGAACCAGACTCTGGGTTTATCTGACTGAACCCCTTTAATGCAGGAACCAGACTCTCGGTATATATGACTGAACCCCTTTAATACAGGAACCAGACTCTAGGTATATCTGACTGAACCCCTTTAATACAGGAACCAGACTCTGGGTATATCTGCCTGAACCCCTTTAATACAGGAATCAGAGTCTGGGTTTATCTGACTGAACCCCTTTAATACAGGAACCTGACTCTGGGTTTATCTGATTGAACCCCTTTAATATAGGAACCAGACTCTGGGTCTATCTGACTGAACCCCTTTAATACAGGAACCAGAGTCTGGGTTTATCTGACTGAACCTCTTTAATACAGGAACCAGACTCTGGGTCTATCTGACTGAACCCCTTTAATACAGGAACCAGACGCTGGGTATATCTGTCTGAACCCCTTTAATACAGGAACCAGACTCTGGGTATATCTGACTGAACCCCTTTAATAGAGGAACCAGACTCTTGGTATATCTGCCTGAAGCCCTATAATACAGGAACCAGACTCTGGGTATATCTGACTGAACCCCTTTAATACAGGAACCAGACTCTGGGTATATCTGACTGAACCCCTTTAATACAGGAACCAGACTCTGGGTATATCTGCCTGAACCCCTTTAATACAGGAACGAGACTCTGGGTTTATCTGACTGAACCGCTTTAATACAGGAACCAGACACTGGGTTTATCTGCTTGAACCCCTTTAATACAGTAACCAGACTCTGGGTCTATCTGACTGAACCCCTTTAATACAGGAACCAGACTCTCGGTATATCTGACTGAACCCCTTTAATACAGGAACCAGACACTGGGTCTATCTGACTGAACCCCTTTAATACAGGAACCATAAACTGGGTATATCTAACTGAACCCCTTTAATACAGGAACCAGACTCTGGGTTTATCTGACTGAACGCCTTTAATACAGGAACCAGACTCTGGGTATATCTGATTGAACCCCTTTAATACAGGAACCAGACACTGGGTTTATCTGATTGAACCCCTTTAATACAGGAACCAGACTCTGGGATTATCTGACTGAACACCTTTAATACAGGAACAAGACTCTGGGTTTATCTGACTGAACCCCTTTAATACAGGAACCAGACTCTGGGTATATCTGCATGAACCCCTTTTATACAGGAACCAGACTATGGGTTTATCTGACTGAACCCCTTTAATACAGGAACCAGACACTGGGTTTATCTGATTGAACCCCTTTAATACAGGAACCAGACTCTGGGTATATCTGCCTGAACCCCATTAATACAGGAACCAGACTCTGGGTATATCTGACTGAACCCCTTTAATACAGGAACCAGACTCTAGGTATATCTGACTGAACCCCTTTAATACAGGAACCAGACTCTGGGTTTATCTGACTGAAACCCTTTAAACAGTACCCAGACTCTGGGTTTATCTGATTGAACCCCTTTAATGCAGGCACCAGACTCTGGGTTTATCTGACTGAACCCCTTTAATACAGCAACCAGATACTGGGTATATCTCCCTGAACCCCTTTAATACAGGAACCAGTATCTGGGTTTATCTGACTGAACCCCTTTAGTACAGGAACCACGCTCTGGGATTATATGACTGAACCCCTTTAATACAGGAACCAGACTCTGGGTTTATCTGACTGAATCCCTTTAATACAGGAACCAGACACTGGGTATATCTGCCTGAACCCCTTTAATACAGGAACCAGACGCTGGGTATATCTGTCTGAACCCCTGTAATACAGGAACCAGACTCTGGGTATATCTGACTGAACCCCTTTAATACATGAACCAGACTCTGGGTATATCTGCCTGAACCCCTATAATACAGGAACCAGACTCTGGGTATATCTGACTGAACCCCTTTAATACAGGAACCAGACTCTGGGTATATCTGACTGAACCCCTTTAATACAGGAACCAGACTCTGGGTATATCTGCCTGAACCCCTTTAATACAGGAACCAGACTCTGGGTTTATCTGACTGAACCGCTTTAATACAGGAACCAGACACTGGGTTTATCTGATTGAACCCCTTTAATACAGGAACCAGACTCTAGATATATCTGACTGAACCCCTTTAATAAAGGAACCAGACTCTGGGTATATCTGCCTGAACCCCTTTAATACAGGAACCAGACTCTGGGTTTATCTGACTGAACCCCTTTAATACAGGAACCAGACACTGGGTTTATCTGATTGAACCCCTTTAATACAGGAACCAGACTCTGGGTCTATCTGACTGAACCCCTTTAATACAGGAGACAGACTCTGGGTATATCTGACTGAACACCTTTAATACAGGAACCAGACTCTGGGTCTATCTGACTGAACCCCTTTAATACAGGAACCAGACACTGGGTATATCTGACTGAACCCCTTTAATACAGGAACCAGACTCTGGGTTTATCTGACTCAACCCCTTTAATACAGGAAACAGACTCTGGGTCTATCTGACTGAACACCTTTAATACAGTAACCAGACACTGGGTATATCTGACTGAACCCCTTTAATACAGGAACCAGACTCTGGGTTTATCTGACTGAACCCCTTTAATACAGGTACCAGACTCTCGGTTTATCTGACTGAACCCCTTTAATACAGGAACCAGACTCTGGGTATATCTGCCTGAACCCCTTTAATACAGGAACCAGACTCTGGGTTTACCTGACTGAACCCCTTTAATACAGGAACCAGACACTGGGTTTTTCTGATTGAACCCCTTTAATACAGGAACCAGACTCTGGGTATATCTGCCTGAACCCCTTTAATACAGGAACCAGAATCTGGGTTTATCTGACTGAACCCCTTTAATACAGGAACCAGACTCTAGGTATATCTGACTGAACCCCTATAATACAGGAACCAGACTCTGGGTATATCTGCTGAACCCCTTTAATACAGGAACCAGACTCTGGGTTTATCTGACTGAACCACTTTAATACAGGAACCAGACTCTGGGTTTATCTCACTGAACCCATTTAATACAGGAAACAGTCTCTGGGTTTATCTGACTGAACCCCTTTAAAACAGGAACCAGACTCTGGGTTTATCTGACTGAACCCCTTTAATACAGGAACCAGACTCTGGGTATATCTGCCTGAACCCCTTTAATACAGGAACCAGACTCTGGGTTTATCTGATTGAACCCCTTTAATACAGGAACCAGACTCTGGGTATATCTGCCTGAACCCCTTTAATACAGGAACCAGACTCTGGGTTTATCTGACTGAACCCCTTTAATACAGGAACCAGACTCTGCATCTTTCTGACTGAACCCCTTTAATACAGGAACCAGACACTGGGTATATCTGACTGAACCACTTTAATACAGGAACCAGTCTCTGGGTTTATCTGACTGAACCCCTTTAATACAGGAACCAGACTCTGGGTTTATCTGACTGAACCCCTTTAATGCAGGAATCTGACTCTGGGTTTATCTGACTGAACCCCTTTAATACAGGAAACAGACTCTGGGTCTATCTGACTGAACACCTTTAATACAGTAACCAGACACTGGGTATATCTGACTGAACCCCTTTAATACAGGAACCAGACTCTGGGTTTATCTGACTGAACCCCTTTAATACAGGTACCAGACTCTGGGTTTATCTGACTGAACCCCTTTAATACAGGAACCAGACTCTGGGAATATCTGCCTGAACCCCTTTAATACAGGAACCAGACTCTGGGTTTATCTGACTGAACCCCTTTAATACAGGAACCAGACACTGGGTTAATCTGATTGAACCCCTTTAATACAGGAACCAGACTCTGGGTATATCTGCCTGAACCCCTTTAATACAGGAACCAGACTCTGGGTTTATCTGACTGAACCCCTTTAATACAGGAACCAGACTCTAGGTATATCTGACTGAACCCCTTTAATACAGGAACCAGACTCTGGGTATATCTGCCTGAACCCCTTTAATACAGGAACCAGACTCTGGGTTTATCTGACTGAACCCCTTTAATACAGGAACCAGACTCTGGGTTTATCTCACTGAACCCATTTAATACAGGAAACAGTCTCTGGGTTTATCTGACTGAACCCCTTTAAAACAGGAACCAGACTCTGGGTTTATCTGATTGAACCCCTTTAATACAGGAACCAGACTCCGGGTATAGCTCCCTGAACCCCTTTAATACAGGAACCGGACACTGGGTATATCTGCCTGAACCCCTTTAATACAGGAACCAGACTCTGGGTATATCTGCCTGAACCCCTTTAATACAGGAACCAGACTCTGGGTATATCTGACTGAACCCCTTTAAAACAGGAACCAGACTCTGGGTTTATCTGACTGAACCCCTTTAATACAGGAACCAGACTCTGGGTATATCTGCCTGAACCCCTTTAATACAGGAACCAGACTCTGGGTATATCTGATTGAACCCCTTTAATACAGGAACCAGACACTGGGTATATCTGACTGAACCCCTTTAATACATGAACCAGACTCTGGGTATATCTGATTGAACCCCTTTAATAAAGGAACCGGACTCTTGGTATATCTGACTGAACCCCTTTAAAACAGGAACCAGACTCTGGGTTTATCTGACTGAACCCCTTTAATACAGGAACCAGACTCTGGGTATATCTGCCTGAACCCCTTTAATACAGGAACCAGACTCTGGGTCTTTCTGACTGAACCCCTTTAATACAGGAACCAGACTCTGGGTATATCTGACTGAACCCCTTTAATACAGGAACCAGACTCTGGGTTTATCTGACTGAACCCCTTTAATACAGGAACCAGACTCTGGGTTTATCTGACTGAACCCCTTTAATACAGGAACCAGACTCTGCGTCTTTCTGACTGAACCCCTTTAATACAGGAACCAGACACTGGGTATATCTGACTGAACCACTTTAATACAGGAACCAGTCTCTGGGTTTATCTGACTGAACCCCTTTAATACAGGAACCAGACTCTGGGTTTATCTGACTGAACCCCTTTAATGCAGGAACCAGACTCTGGGTTTATCTGACTGAACCCCTTTAATACAGGAACCAAACTCTGGGTCTATCTTACTGAAGCCCTTTAATACAGGAACCAGACACTGGGTATATCTGACTGAACCCCTTTAATACAGGAACAAGACGTTGGGTTTATCTGAATGAACCACTTTAATACAGGAACCAGACTCTGGGTTTATCTGACTGAACCCCTTTAATACAGGAACCAGAATCTGGGTATATCTGCCTGAACCCCTTTAATACAGGAACAAGACTCTGGGTTTATCTGACTGAACCCCTTTAATACTGGAACCAGACACTGGGTTTATCTGATTGAACCCCTTTAATACAGGAACCAGACTATGGGTATATCTGCCTGAACCCCTTTAATACAGGAACCAGACTCTGGGTTTATCTGACTGAAGCCCTTTAATATTGGAACCAGACTCTGGGTTTATCTGACTGTACCCCTTTAATACAGGAACCAGACTCTGGGTTTATCTGACTGAACCCCTTTAATACAGTACCAGGTTCTGTGTTTATTCTCACTGAACCCCTTTAATACAGGAACCAGACTCTGGGTATATCTGACTGAACCCCTTTAGTTCAGGAACCAGGCTCTGGGTTTATCTGACTGAACCCCTTTAATACAGGAACCAGACTCTGGGTTTATCGCAATGAACCCCTTTAATACAGGAACCAGACTCTGGGTATATCTGCCTGAACCCCTTTAATACAGGAACCAGACTCTGGGTATATCTGACTGAACCCCTTTAATACAGGAACCAGACTCTGTGTTTATCTGACTGAACCCCTTTAATACAGGAATCAGATTCTGGGTTTATCTGACTGATCCCCTTTAATACAGGAAACAGTCTCTTTGTTTGTCTGACTGAACCCCATTAATACAGGAACCAGACTCTGGTTTTTTCTGACTGAACCCCTTTAATACAGGAACCAGACTCAGGGTTTATCTGACTGAACCCCTTTAATACCGGAACCAGACTCTGGGTATATCTGCCTGAACCCCTTTAATACAGAAACCAGAGTCTGGGATTATCTGACTGAACCCCTTTAATACAGGAACCTGACTCTGGGTTTATCTGACTGAACCCCTTTAATACAGGAACCAGACTCTGGGTATATCTGCCTGAACACCGTTAATACAGGAACCAGACTCTCGGTTTATCTGACTGAACCCCTTTAAACAGGAACCAGACTCTGGGTTTATCTCATTAAACCCCTTTAATGCAGGCACCAGACTCTGGGTTTATCTGACTGAACCCCTTTAATACAGTATCCAGGCTCTGGGTTTATTCTCACTGAACAACTTTTATACAGGAACCAGACTCTGGGTTTATCTGACTGAACCCCTTTAATACAGGAAGCAGACTCTGGGTTTATCTGACTGAACCCCTTTAATACAGGAACCAGACGCTGGGTATATCTGACTGAACCCCTTTAGTACATGAACCAGGCTCTGGGTTTATCTGACTGAACCCCATTAATACAGGAACCAGACTCTGGGTTTATCTGACTGAACCCCTTTAATACAGGAACCAGATTCTGGGTATATCTCCCTGAAACGCTTTAATACAGGAACCAGACTCTGGGTTTATCTGACTGAACCCCTTTAATACAGGAACCAGACTCTGGGTTTATCTGACTGAACCCCTTTAATACAGAAACCAGACTCTGGGTTTATCTGACTGTACCCCTTTAATACAGGAAACAGTCTCTGGGTTTATCTGACTGAACCCCTTTAATACAGGATCCAGACTCTAGGTATATCTGACTGAACCACTTTAATACAGGAACCAGACTCTGGGTTTATCTGACTGAACCCCTTTAGTACAGGAACCAGGCTCTGGGTTTATCTGACTGAACCCCTTTAATACAGGAACCAGACTCTGGGTTTATCTGACTGAACCCCTTTAATACAGGAACCAGACTCTGGGTATATCTGCCTGAACCCCTTTTATACAGGAACCAGACTCTGGGTTTATCTGACTGAACCCATTTAATACAGGAAGCAGACACTGGGTTTATCTGATTGAACCCCTTTAATACAGGAACCAGACTCTGGGTATATCTGCCTGAACCCCATGAATACAGGAACCAGACTCTTGGTATATCTGACTGAACCCCTTTAATACAGGAACCAGACTCTAGGTATATCTGACTGAACCCCTTTAATACAGGAACCAGACACTGGGTATATCTCCCTGAACCCCTTTAATACAGGAACCAGACTCTGAGTTTATCTGACTGACCCCCTTTTATACAGAAACCAGACAATGGGTTTATCTGATTGAACCCCTTTAATACAGTAACCAGACTCTGGGTCTATCTGACTGAACCCCTTTAATACAGGAACCAGACTCTCGGTATATCTGACTGAACCCCTTTAATACAGGAACCTGACACTGGGTCTATCTGACTGAACCCCTTTAATACAGGAACCATAAACTGGGTATATCTAACTGAACCCCTTTAATACAGGAACCAGACTCTGGGTTTATCTGACTGAACCCCTTTAATACAGGAACCAGACTCTGGGTATATCTGACTGAACCCCTTTAATACAGGAACCAGACACTGGGTTTATCTGATTGAACCCCTTTAATCCAGGAACCAGACTCTGGGTTTATCTGACTGAACCCCTTTAATACAGGAACCAGACTCTGGGTATATCTGCATGAACCCCTTTAATACAGGAACCAGACTATGGGTTTATCTGACTGAACCCCTTTAATACAGGAACCAGACACTGGGTTTATCTGATTGAACCCCTTTAATACAGGAACCAGACTCTGGGTATATCTGCCTGAACCCCATTAATTCAGGAACCAGACTCTGGGTATATCTGACTGACCCCCTTTAATACAGGAACCAGACTCTAGGTATATCTGACTGAACCGCTTTAATACAGGAACCAGACTCTGGGTTTATCTGACTGAAACCCTTTAAACAGGACCCAGACTCTGGGTTTATCTGACTGAACCCCTTTAATGCAGGCACCAGACTCTGGGTTTATCTGACTGAACCCTCTTAATACAGGAACCAGATACTAGGTATATCTCCCTGAACCCCTATAATACAGGAACCAGACTCTGGGTTTATCTGACTGAACCCCTTTAATACAATAACCAGACTCTGGGTATATCTGCCTGAACCCCTTTAATAGAGGAACCAGACTCTGGGTTTATCTGACTGAACCCCTTTAATACAGGAACCAGACACTGTGTTAATCTGATTGAACCCCTTTAATACAGGAACCAGACTCTGGGTATATCTGCCTGAACCCCTTTAATACAGGAACCAGACTCTGGGTATATATGGCTGAAACCCTTTGATACAGGAACCAGACTCTAGGTATATCTGACTGAACCCCTTTAATACAGGAACCAGACTCTGGGTATAACTGCCTGAACCCCTTTAATACAGGAACCAGACTCTGGGTATATCTGACTGAAACCATTTAATACAGGAACCAGACTCTGGGTATATCTGCCGGAACCCCTAAAATACAGGAACCAGACTCTGGGTATATCTGACTGAACCCCTTTAATACAGGAACCAGACTCTGGGTATATCTGTCTGAACCCCTTTAATACAGGAACCAGACTCTGGGTATATCTGACTGAACCCCTTTAATACAGGAACCAGACTCTGGGTTTATCTGACTGAACCGCTTTAATACAGGAACCAGACTCTGGGTTTATCTGATTGAACCCCTTTAATACAGGAACCAGACTCTGGGTATATCTGCCTGAACCCCATTAATACAGGAACCAGACTCTGGGTATATCTGACTGAACCCCTTTAATACAGGAACCAGACACTAGGTATATCTGACTGAACCCCTTTAATACAGGAACCAGACTCTGGGTTTATCTGACTGAACCCCTTTAATGCAGGAACCAGACTCTCGGTATATATGACTGAACCCCTTTAATACAGGAACCAGACTCTAGGTATATCTGACTGAACCCCATTAATACAGGAACCAGATTCTGGGTATATCTGCCTGAACCCCTTTAATACAGGAACCAGAGTCTGGGTTTATCTGACTGAACCCCTTTAATACAGGAACCTGACTCTGGGTTTATCTGATTGAACCCCTTTAATATAGGAACCAGACTCTGGGTCTATCTGACTGAACCCCTTTAATACAGGAACCAGAGTCTGGGTTTATCTGACTGAACCTCTTTAATACAGGAACCAGACTCTGGGTCTATCTGACTGAACCCCTTTAATACAGGAACCAGACACTGGGTAGATCTGACTGAACCCCTTTAATACAGGAACCAGACTCTGGGTTTATCTGACTGAACCCCTTTAATACTGGAACCAGACTCTGGGTTTATCTGTCTGAACCCCTTTAATACAGGAACCAGACTCTGGGTTTATCTGTCTGAACCCCTTTAATACAGGAACCAGACACTGGGTCTATCTGACTGAACCCCTTTAATACAGGAACCATACACTGGGTATATCTGACTGAACCCCATTAATACAGGAACCAGACTCTGGGTTTATCTAACTGAACCCCTTTAATACAGGAACCAGATTCTGGGTATATCTCCCTGAAACCCTTTAATACAGGAACCAGACTCTGGGTTTATCTGACTGAACCCCTTTAATACAGGAACCAGACTCTGGGTTTATCTGACTGAACCCCTTTAATACAGGAACAAGACTCTGGGTTTATCTCACTGAACCCCTTTAATACAGGAAACAGACTCTGGGTTTATCTGACTGATCCCCTTTAATACAGGATCCAGACTCTAGGTATATCTGACTGAACCACTTTAATACAGGAACCAGACACTGGGTTTATCTGACTGAACCCCTTTAGTACAGGAACCAGTCTCTGGGTTTTTCTGACTGAACCCCTTTAATACAGGAACCAGACTCTGGGTTTATCTGACTGAACCCCTTTAATACAGGAACCAGACTCTGGGTATATCTGCCTGAACCCCTTTAATACAGGAACCAGACGCTGGGTATATCTGACTGAACCCCTTTAAACAGGAACCAGACTCTTGGTTTATCTGATTGAACCCCTTTAATGCAGGCACCAGACTCTGGGTTTATCTGACTGAACCCCTTTAATACAGGAACCAGGCTCTGGGTTTATTCTCACTGAACCCCTTTAATACAGGAACCAGACTCTGGGTTTATCTGACTGAACCCCTTTAATACAGGAACCAGACTCTGGGTTTATCCGACTGAACCCCTTTAATACAGGAACCGGACGCTGGGTATATCTGACTGAACCCCTTTAGTACAGGAACCAGGCTCTGGGTTTATCTGACTGAACCCCTTTAATACAGGAACCAGACTCTGGGTTTATCTGACTGAACCCCTTTAATACAGGAACCGGACACTGGGTATATATGCCTGAACCCCTTTAATACAGGAACCAGACTCTAGGTATATCTGACTGAACCCCTTTAATACAGGAACCAGACTCTGGGTTTATCTGACTGAACCCCTTTAATACAGGAACCAGACTCTGGGTATATATGACTGAACCCCTTTAATACAGGAACCAGACTCTAGGTATATCTGCCTGAACCCCTTTAATACAGGAACCAGACTCTGTGTTTATCTGACTGAACCCCTTTAATACAGGAACCAGACACTGGGTTTATCTGATTGAACCCCTTTAATACAGCAACCAGACTCTGGGTCTATCTGACTGAACCCCTTTAATACAGGAACCAGACTCTGGGTATATCTGACTGAACCCCTTTAATACAGGAACCAGACACTGGGTTTATCTGATTGAACCCCTTTAATCCAGGAACCAGACTCTGGGTTTATCTGACTGAACCCCTTTAATACAGGAACAAGACTCTGGGTTTATTTGACTGAACCCCTTTAAAGCAGGAACCAGACTCTGGGCATATCTGCCTGAACCCCTTTAATACAGGAACCAGACTCTGGGTTTATCTGACTGAACCCCTTTAATACAGGAACCAGACACTGGGTTTATCTGATTGAACCCCTTTAATACAGGAACCAGACTCTGGGTATATCTGCCTGAACCCCATGAATACAGGAACCAGACTCTGGGTATATCTGACTGAACCCCTTTAATACAGGAACCAGACTCTAGGTATATCTGACTGAACCCCTTTAATACAGGAACCATACACTGGGTATATCTGACTTAACACCTTTAATACAGGAACCAGACTCTGGGTTTATCTGACTGAACTCCTCTAATACAGGAACGAGACTCTGGGTACATCTGACTGAACCCCTTTAATACAGGAACCAGACACTGGGTTTATCTGATTGAACCCCTTTAAAACAGGAACCAGACTCTGGGTTTATCTGACTGAACCCCTTTAATACAGGAACAAGGATCTGGGTTTATCTGACTGAACCCCTTTAATACAGGATCCAGACTCTGGGTATATCTGCATGAACCCCTTTAATACAGGAACCAGACTCTGGGTTTATCTGACTGAACCCCATTAGTACAGGAACCACGCTCTGGGTTTATATGACTGAACCCCTTTAATACAGGAACCAGACTCTGGGTATATCTGAATGAAACCCTTTCATACAGGAACCAGACTCTGGGTATATCTGCCTGAACCCCTATAATACAGGAACCAGACTCAGGGTATATCTGACTGAACCCCTTTAATACAGGAACCAGACTCTGGGTATATCTGACTGAACCCCTTTAATACAGGAACCAGACTCTGGGTATATCTGCCTGAATCCCTTTAATACAGGAACCAGACTCTGGGTTTATCTGACTGAACCGCTTTAATACAGGAACCAGACACTGGGTTTATCTGATTGAACCCCTTTAATACAGGAACCAGACTCTGGGTATATCTGCCTGAACCTCTTTAATACAGGAACCGGACTCTGGGTATTTCTGACTGAACCCCTTTAATACAGGAACCAGACTCTAGATATATCTGACTGAACCCCTTTAATACAGGAACCAGACTCTGGGTATATCTGCCTGAACCCCTTTAATATAGGAACCAGACTCTGGGTTTATCTGACTGAACCCCTTTAATACAGGAACCAGACACTGGGTTTATCTGATTGAACCCCTTTAATACAGGAACCAGACTCTGGGTCTATCTGACTGAACCCCTTTAATACAGGAACCAGACTCTGGGTATATCTGACTGAACCCCTTTAATACAGGAACCAGACACTGGGTATATCTGACTGAACCCCTTTAATACAGGAACCAGACTCTGGGTTTATCTGACTGAACCCCTTTAATATAGGAAACAGACTCTGGGTCTATCTGACTGAACCCCTTTAATACAGTAACCAGACACTGGGTATATCTGACTGAACCCCTTTAATACAGGAACCAGACTCTGGGTTTATCTGACTGATTCCCTTTAATACAGGTACCAGACTCTGGGTTTATCTGACTGAACCCCTTTAATACAGGAACCAGACACTGGGTATATCTGCCTGAACCCCTTTAATACAGGAACCAGACTCTGGGATTATCTGACTGAACCCCTTTAATACAGGAACCAGACACTGGGTATATCTGCCTGAACCCCTTTAATACAGGACCCAGACTCTGGGATTATCTGACTGAACCCCTTTAATACAGGAACCAGACTCTGGGTCTATCTGACTGAACCCCTTTAATACAGGAACCAGACACTGGGTATATCTTACTGAACCCCTTTAATACAGGAACCAGACTCTGGGTTTATCTGACTGAACCCCTTTAATATAGGAAACAGACTCTGGGTCTATCTGACTGAACCCCTTTAATACAGTAACCAGACACTGGGTATATCTGACTGAACCCCTTTAATACAGGAACCAGACTCTGGGTTTATCTGACTGAATCCCTTTAATACAGGTACCAGACTCTGGGTTTATCTGACTGAACCCCTTTAATACAGGAACCAGACACTGGGTATATCTGCCTGAACCCCTTTAATACAGGAACCAGACTCTGGGATTATCTGACTGAACCCCTTTAATACAGGAACCAGACACTGGGTTAATCTGATTGAACCCCTTTAATACAGGAACCAGACTCTGGGTATATCTGCCTGAACCCCTTTAATACAGGAACCAGACTCTGGGTATATATGACTGAACCCCTTTAATACAGGAACCAGACTCTAGGTATATCTGACTGAACCCCTTTAATACAGGAACCAGACTCTGGGTATATCTGCCTGAACCCCTTTAATACAGGAACCAGACTCTGGGTTTATCTGACTGAACCCCTTTAATACAGGAACCAGACTCTGGGTTTATCTCACTGAACCCATTTAATACAGGAAACAGTCTCTGGGTTTATTTGACTGAACCCCTTTAAACCAGGAACCAGACACTGGGTTTATCTGACTGAACCCCTTTAATACAGGAACCAGACTCTGGGTATATCTGCCTGAACCCCTTTAATACAGGAACCAGACTCTGGGTATATCTGACTGAACCCCTTTAATACAGGAACCAGACTATGGGTATATCTGCCTGAACCCCTTTAATACAGGAACCAGACTCTGGGTTTATCTGACTGAACCCCTTTAATACAGGAACCAGACTCTGGGTTTATCTGACTGAACCCCTTTAATACGGGAACCAGACTCTGCGTCTTTCTGACTGAACCCCTTTAATACAGGAACCAGACTCTGGGTTTATCTGACTGAAGCCCTTTAATATAGGAACCAGACTCTGGGTTTATCTGACTGAACCCCTTTAATACAGGAACCAGACTCTGGGTTTATCTGACTGAACCCCTTTAATACAGGAACCAGGTTCTGGGATTATTCTCACTGAACCCCTTTAATACAGGAACCAGACTCTGGGTATATCTGACTGAACCCCTTTAGTTCAGGAACCAGGCTCTGGGTTTATCTGACTGAACCCCTTTAATACAGGAACCAGACTCTGGGTTTATCGGAATGAACCCCTTTAATACAGGAACCAGACTCTGGTTATATCTGACTGAACCCCTTTAATACAGGAACCAGACTCTGTGTTTATCTGACTGAACCCCTTTAATACAGGAATCAGATTCTGGGTTTATCTGACTGATGCCCTTTAATACAGGAAACAGTCTCTGGGTTTGTCTGACTGAACCCCTTTAATACAGGAACCAGACTCTGGGTTTATCTGACTGAACCCCTTTAATACAGGATCCAGACTCTGGGTTTATCTGACTGAACCCCTTTAATACAGGAACCAGACTCTGGGTATATCTGCCTGAACCCCTTTAATACAGGAACCAGAGTCTGGGTTTATCTGACTGAACCCCTTTAATACAGGAACCCGACTCTGGGTTTATCTGACTGAACCCCATTAATACAGGAACCAGACACTGGGTTTATCTGATTGAACCCCTTTAATACAGGAACCAGACTCTGGGTTTAACTGACTGAACCCCTTTAATACAGGAACAAGACTCTGGGTTTATTTGACTGAACCCCTTTAATACAGGAACCAGACTCTGGGTTTATCTGACTGAACCCATTTAATACAGGAACCAGACACTGGGTTTATCTGATTGAACCCCTTTAATACAGGAACCAGACTCTGGGTATATCTGCCTGAACCCCATGAATACAGGAACCAGACTCTGGGTATATCTGACTGAACCCCTTTAATACAGGAACCAGACTCTAGGTATATCTGACTGAACCCCTTTAATACAGGAACCAGACACTGGGTATAGCTCCCTGAACCCCTTAAATACAGGAACCAGACTCTGAGTTTATCTGACTGACCCCCTTTTATACAGAAACCAGACAATGGGTTTATCTGATTGAACCCCTTTAATACAGTAACCAGACTCTGGGTCTATCTGACTGAACCCCTTTAATACAGGTACCAGACTCTCGGTATATCTGACTGAACCCCTTTAATACAGGAACCAGACACTGGGTCTATCTGACTGAACCCCTTTAATACGGGAACCAGACTCTGCGTCTTTCTGACTGAACCCCTTTAATACAGGAACCAGACTCTGGGTTTATCTGACTGAAGCCCTTTAATATAGGAACCAGACTCTGGGTTTATCTGACTGAACCCCTTTAATACAGGAACCAGACTCTGGGTTTATCTGACTGAACCCCTTTAATACAGGAACCAGGTTCTGGGATTATTCTCACTGAACCCCTTTAATACAGGAACCAGACTCTGGGTATATCTGACTGAACCCCTTTAGTTCAGGAACCAGGCTCTGGGTTTATCTGACTGAACCCCTTTAATACAGGAACCAGACTCTGGGTTTATCGGAATGAACCCCTTTAATACAGGAACCAGACTCTGGTTATATCTGACTGAACCCCTTTAATACAGGAACCAGACTCTGTGTTTATCTGACTGAACCCCTTTAATACAGGAATCAGATTCTGGGTTTATCTGACTGATGCCCTTTAATACAGGAAACAGTCTCTGGGTTTGTCTGACTGAACCCCTTTAATACAGGAACCAGACTCTGGGTTTATCTGACTGAACCCCTTTAATACAGGATCCAGACTCTGGGTTTATCTGACTGAACCCCTTTAATACAGGAACCAGACTCTGGGTATATCTGCCTGAACCCCTTTAATACAGGAACCAGAGTCTGGGTTTATCTGACTGAACCCCTTTAATACAGGAACCCGACTCTGGGTTTATCTGACTGAACCCCATTAATACAGGAACCAGACACTGGGTTTATCTGATTGAACCCCTTTAATACAGGAACCAGACTCTGGGTTTAACTGACTGAACCCCTTTAATACAGGAACAAGACTCTGGGTTTATTTGACTGAACCCCTTTAATACAGGAACCAGACTCTGGGTTTATCTGACTGAACCCATTTAATACAGGAACCAGACACTGGGTTTATCTGATTGAACCCCTTTAATACAGGAACCAGACTCTGGGTATATCTGCCTGAACCCCATGAATACAGGAACCAGACTCTGGGTATATCTGACTGAACCCCTTTAATACAGGAACCAGACTCTAGGTATATCTGACTGAACCCCTTTAATACAGGAACCAGACACTGGGTATAGCTCCCTGAACCCCTTAAATACAGGAACCAGACTCTGAGTTTATCTGACTGACCCCCTTTTATACAGAAACCAGACAATGGGTTTATCTGATTGAACCCCTTTAATACAGTAACCAGACTCTGGGTCTATCTGACTGAACCCCTTTAATACAGGTACCAGACTCTCGGTATATCTGACTGAACCCCTTTAATACAGGAACCAGACACTGGGTCTATCTGACTGAACCCCTTTAATACAGGAACCATAAACTGGGTATATCTAACTGAACCCCTTTAATACAGGAACCAGACTCTGGGTTTATCTGACTGAACCCCTTTAATACAGGAACCAGACTCTGGGTATATCTGACTGAACCCCTTTAATACAGGAACCAGACACTGGGTTTATCTGATTGAACCCCTTTAATACAGGAACCAGACTCTGGGATTATCTGACTGAACACCTTTAATACAGGAACAAGACTCTGGGTTTATCTGACTGAACCCCTTTAATACAGGAACCAGACTCTGGGTATATCTGCATGAACCCCTTTAATACAGGAACCAGACTATGGGTTTATCTGACTGAACCCCTTTAATACAGGAACCAGACACTGGGTTTATCTGAGTGAACCCCTTTAATACAGGAACCAGACTCTGGGTATATCTGCCTGAAACCCATTAATACAGGAACCAGACTCTGGGTATATCTGACTGAACCCCTTTAATACAGGAACCAGACTCTAGGTATATCTGACTGAACCCCTTTAATACAGGAACCAGACTCTGGGTTTATCTGACTGAAACCCTTTTAACAGTACCCAGACTCTGGGTTTATCTGATTGAACCCCTTTAATGCAGTCACCAGACTCTGGGTTTATCTGACTGAACCCCTTTAATACAGCAACCAGATACTGGGTATATCTCCCTGAACCCCTTTAATACAGGAACCAGACCCTGGGTTTATCTGACTGAACCCCTTTAGTACAGGAACCACGCTCTGGGATTATATGACTGAACCCCTTTAATACAGGAACCAGACTCTGGGTTTATCTGACTGAATCCCTTTAATACAGGAACCAGACACTGGGTATATCTGCCTGAACCCCTTTAATACAGGAACCAGACGCTGGGTATATCTGTCTGAACCCCTTTAATACAGGAACCAGACTCTGGGTATATCTGACTGAACCCCTTTAATACAGGAACCAGACTCTGGGTATATCTGCCTGAAAACCTATAATACAGGAACCAGACTCTGGGTATATCTGACTGAACCCCTTTAATACAGGAACCAGACTCTGGGTATATCTGACTGAACCCCTTTAATACAGGAACCAGACTCTGGGTATATCTGCCTGAACCCCTTTAATACAGGAACCAGACTCTGGGTTTATCTGACTGAACCGCTTTAATACAGGAACCAGACACTGGGTTTATCTGCTTGAACCCCTTTAATACAGTAACCAGACTCTGGGTCTATCTGACTGAACCCCTTTAATACAGGAACCAGACTCTCGGTATATCTGACTGAACCCCTTTAATACAGGAACCAGACACTTGGTCTATCAGACTGAACCCCTTTAATACAGGAACCATAAACTGGGTATATCTAACTGAACCCCTTTAATACAGGAACCAGACTCTGGGTTTATCTGACAGAACCCCTTTAATACAGGAACCAGACTCTGGGTATATCTGACTGAACCCCTTTAATACAGGAACCAGACACTGGGTTTATCTGATTGAACCCCTTTAATACAGGAACCAGACTCTGGGATTATCTGACTGAACACCTTTAATACAGGAACAAGACTCTGGGTTTATCTGACTGAACCCCTTTAATACAGGAACCAGACTCTGGGTATATCTGACTGAACCCCTTTAATACAGGAACCAGACTCTGGGTATATCTGCCTGAACCCCTATAATACAGGAACCAGACTCTGGGTATATCTGACTGAACCCCTTTAATACAGGAACCAGACTCTGGGTATATCTGACTGAACCCCTATAATACAGGAACCAGACTCTGGGTATATCTGCCTGAACCCCTTTAATACAGGAACCAGACTCTGGGTTTATCTGACTGAACCGCTTTAATACAGGAACCAGACACTGGGTTTATCTGATTGAACCCCTTTAATACAGGAACCAGACTCTAGATATATCTGACTGAACCCCTTTAATACAGGAACCAGACTCTGGGTATATCTGCCTGAACCCCTTTAATAAAGGAACCAGACTCTGGGTTTATCTGACTGAACCCCTTTAATACAGGAACCAGACACTGGGTTTATCTGATTGAACCCCTTTAATACAGGAACCAGACTCTGGGTCTATCTGACTGAACCCCTTTAATACAGGAGACAGACTCTGGGTATATCTGACTGAACCCCTTTAATACAGGAACCAGACTCTGGGTCTATCTGACTGAACCCCTTTAATACAGGAAGCAGACACTGGGTATATCTGACTGAACCCCTTTAATACAGGAACCAGACTCTGGGTTTATCTGACTCAACCCCTTTAATACAGGAAACAGACTCTGGGTCTATCTGACTGAACACCTTTAATACAGTAACCAGACACTGGGTATATCTGACTGAACCCCTTTAATACAGGAACCAGACTCTGGGTTTATCTGACTGAACCCCTTTAATACAGGTACCAGACTCTGGGTTTATCTGACTGAACCCCTTTAATACAGGAACCAGACTCTGGGTATATCTGCCTGAACCCCTTTAATACAGGAACCAGACTCTGGGTTTATCTGACTGAACCCCTTTAATACAGGAACCAGACACTGGGTTAATCTGATTGAACCCCTTTAATACAGGAACCAGACTCTGGGTATATCTGCCTGAACCCCTTTAATACAGGAACCAGACTCTGGGTTTATCTGACTGAACCCATTTAATACAGGACCAGACACTGGGTTTATCTGATTGAACCCCTTTAATACAGGAACCAGACTCTGGGTATATCTGCCTGAACCCCATGAATACAGGAACCAGACTCTGGGTATATCTGACTGAACCCCTTTAATACAGGAACCAGACTCTAGGTATATCTGACTGAACCCCTTTAATACAGGAACCAGACACTGGGTATATCTCCCTGAACCCCTTTAATACAGGAACCAGACTCTGAGTTTATCTGACTGACCCCCTTTTATACAGAAACCAGACAATGGGTTTATCTGATTGAACCCCTTTAATACAGTAACCAGACTCTGGGTCTATCTGACTGAACCCCTTTAATACAGGTACCAGACTCTCGGTATATCTGACTGAACCCCTTTAATACAGGAACCAGACACTGGGTCTATCTGACTGAACCCCTTTAATACAGGAACCATAAACTGGGTATATCTAACTGAACCGCTTTAATACAGGAACCAGACTCTGGGTTTATCTGACTGAACCCCTTTAATACAGGAACCAGACTCTGGGAATATCTGACTGAACCCCTTTAATACAGGAACCAGACACTGGGTTTATCTGATTGAACCCCTTTAATACAGGAACCAGACTCTGGGATTATCTGACTGAACACCTTTAATACAGGAACAAGACTCTGGGTTTATCTGACTGAACCCCTTTAATACAGGAACCAGACTCTGGGTATATCTGCATGAACCCCTTTAATACAGGAACCAGACTATGGGTTTATCTGACTGAACCCCTTTAATACAGGAACCAGACACTGGGTTTATCTGAGGGAACCCCTTTAATACAGGAACCAGACTCTGGGTATATCTGCCTGAACC
This sequence comes from Cetorhinus maximus, assembly GCF_964194155.1. Classification (NCBI taxonomy): domain Eukaryota; kingdom Metazoa; phylum Chordata; class Chondrichthyes; order Lamniformes; family Cetorhinidae; genus Cetorhinus; species Cetorhinus maximus. Next base: position 51,286 of record NW_027597111.1, read on the forward strand.
CCATTAATACAGGAACCAGACTCTGGGTATATCTGACTGAACCCCTTTAATACAGGAACCAGACTCTAGGTATATCTGACTGAACCCCTTTAATACAGGAACCAGACTCTGGGTTTATCTGACTGAAACCCTTTAAACAGTACCCAGACTCTGGGTTTATCTGATTGAACCCCTTTAATGCAGGCACCAGACTCTGGGATTATCTGACTGAACCCCATTAATACAGCAACCAGATACTGGGTATATCTCCCTGAACCCCTTTAATACAGGAACCAGACTCTGGGTTTATCTGACTGAACCCCTTTAGTACAGGAACCACGCTCTGGGATTATATGACTGAACCCCTTTAATACAGGAACAAGACTCTGGGTTTATCTGACTGAATCCCTTTAATACAGGAACCAGACACTGGGTATATCTGCCTGAACCCCTTTAATACAGGAACCAGACACTGGGTATATCTGTCTGAACCCCTTTAATACAGGAACCAGACTCTGGGTATATCTGACTGAACCCCTTTAATACAGGAACCAGACTCTGGGTATATCTGCCTGAAACCCTATAATACAGGAACCAGACTCTGGGTATATCTGACTGAACCCCTTTAATACAGGAACCAGACTCTGGGTATTTCTGACTGAACCCCTTTAATACAGGAACCAGACTCTGGGTATATCTGCCTGAACCCCTTTAATACAGGAACCAGACTCTGGGTTTATCTGACTGAACCGCTTTAATACAGGAACCAGACACTGGGTTTATCTGCTTGAACCCCTTTAATACAGTAACCAGACTCTGGGTCTATCTGAATGAACCCCTTTAATACAGGAACCAGACTCTCGGTATATCTGACTGAACCCCTTTAATACAGGAAACAGACACTGGGTCTATCAGACTGAACCCCTTTAATACAGGAACCATAAACTGGGTATATCTAACTGAACCCCTTTAATACAGGAACCAGACTCTGGGTTTATCTGACTGAACCCCTTTAATACAGGAACCAGACTCTGGGTATATCTGACTGAACCCCTTTAATACAGGAACCAGACACTGGGTTTATCTGATTGAACCCCTTTAATACAGGAACCAGACTCTGGGATTATCTGACTGAACACCTTTAATACAGGAACAAGACTCTGGGTTTATCTGACTGAACCCCTTTAATACAGGAACCAGACTCTGGGTATAACTGCATGAACCCCTTTAATACAGGAACCAGACTATGGGTTTATCTGACTGAACCCCTTTAATACAGGAACCAGACACTGGGTTTATCTGATTGAACCCCTTTAATACAGGAACCAGACTCTGGGTATATCTGCCTGAACCCCATTAATACAGGAACCAGACTCTGGGTATATCTGACTGAACCCCTTTAATACAGGAACCAGACTCTAGGTATATCTGACTGAACCCCTTTAATACAGGAACTAGACTCTGGGTTTATCTGACTGAAACCCTTTAAACAGTACCCAGACTCTGGGTTTATCTGATTGAACCCCTTTAATGCAGGCACCAGACTCTGGGTTTATCTGACTGAACCCCTTTAATACAGCAACCAGATACTGGGTATATCTCCCTGAACCCCTTTAATACAGGAACCAGACTCTGGGTTTATCTGACTGAACCCCTTTAGTACAGGAACCACGCTCTGGGATTATATGACTGAACCCCTTTAATACAGGAACCAGACTCTGGGTTTATCTGACTGAATCCCTTTAATACAGGAACCAGACACTGGGTATATCTGCCTGAACCCCTTTAATACAGGAACCAGACGCTGGGTATATCTGTCTGAACCCCTTTAATACAGGAACCAGACTCTGGGTATATCTGACTGAACCCCTTTAATACAGGAACCAGACTCTGGGTATATCTGCCTGAACCCCTATAATACAGGAACCAGACTCTGGGTATATCTGACTGAACCCCTTTAATACAGGAACCAGACTCTGGGTATATCTGACTGAACCCCTATAATACAGGAACCAGACTCTGGGTATATCTGCCTGAACCCCTTTAATACAGGAACCAGACTCTGGGTTTATCTGACTGAACCGCTTTAATACAGGAACCAGACACTGGGTTTATCTGATTGAACCCCTTTAATACAGGAACCAGACTCTAGATATATCTGACTGAACCCCTTTAATACAGGAACCAGACTCTGGGTATATCTGCCTGAACCCCTTTAATACAGGAACCAGACTCTGGGTTTATCTGACTGAACCCCTTTAATACAGGAACCAGACTCTAGGTATATCTGACTGAATCCCTATAATACAGGAACCAGACTCTGGGTATATCTGCTGAACCCCTTTAATACAGGAACCAGACTCTGGGTTTATCTGACTGAACCACTTTAATACAGGAACCAGACTCTGGGTTTATCTCACTGAACCCATTTAATACAGGAAACAGTCTCTGGGTTTATCTGACTGAACCCCTTTAAAACAGGAACCAGACTCTGGGTTTATCTGACTGAACCCCTTTAATACAGGAACCAGACTCTGGGTATATCTGCCTGAACCCCTTTAATACAGGAACTAGACTCTGGGTATATCTGATTGAACCCCTTTAATACAGGAACCAGACTCTGGGTATATCTGCCTGAACCCCTTTAATACAGGTACCAGACTCTGGGTTTATCTGACAGAACCCCTTTAATACAGGAACCAGACTCTGCATCTTTCTGACTGAACCCCTTTAATACAGGAACCAGACACTGGGTATATCTGACTGAACCACTTTAATACAGGAACCAGTCTCTGGGTTTATCTGACTGAACCCCTTTAATACAGGAACCAGACTCTGGGTTTATCTGACTGAACCCCTTTAATGCAGGAAACTGACTCTGGGTTTATCTGACTGAACCCCTTTAATACAGGAAACAGACTCTGGGTCTATCTGACTGAACACCTTTAATACAGGAACCAGACACTGGGTATATCTGACTGAACCCCTTTAATACAGGAACCAGACTCTGGGTTTATCTGACTGAACCCCTTTAATACAGGTACCAGACTCTGGGTTTATCTGACTGAACCCCTTTAATACAGGAACCAGACTCTGGGTATATCTGCCTGAACCCCTTTAATACAGGAACCAGACTCTGGGTTTATCTGACTGAACCCCTTTAATACAGGAACCAGACACTGGGTTAATCTGATTGAACCCCTTTAATACAGGAACCAGACTCTGGGTATATCTGCCTGAACCCCTTTAATACAGGAACCAGACTCTGGGTTTATCTGACTGAACCCCTTTAATACAGGAACCAGACTCTAGGTATATCTGACTGAATCCCTATAATACAGGAACCAGACTCTGGGTATATCTGCTGAACCCCTTTAATACAGGAACCAGACTCTGGGTTTATCTGACTGAACCACTTTAATACAGGAACCAGACTCTGGGTTTATCTCACTGAACCCATTTAATACAGGAAACATTCTCTGGGTTTATCTGACTGAACCCCTTTAAAACAGGAACCAGACTCTGGGTTTATCTGACTGAACCCCTTTAATACAGGAACCAGACTCTGGGTATATCTGTCTGAACCCCTTTAATACAGGAACCAGACTCTGGGTTTATCTGACAGAACCCCTTTAATACAGGAACCAGACTCTGCATCTTTCTGACTGAACCCCTTTAATACAGGAACCAGACACTGGGTATATCTGACTGAACCACTTTAATACAGGAACCAGTCTCTGGGTTTATCTGACTGAACCCCTTTAATACAGGAACCAGACTCTGGGTTTATCTGACTGAACCCCTTTAATGCAGGAAACTGACTCTGGGTTTATCTGACTGAACCCCTTTAATACAGGAACCAGACTCTGGGTCTATCTTACTGAAGCCCTTTAATACAGGAACCAGACATTGGGTATATCTGACTGAACCCCTTTAATACAGGAACAAGACTCAGGGTTTATCTGAATGAACCACTTTAATACAGGAACCAGACTCTGGGTTTATCTGACTGAACCCCTTTAATACAGGAACCAGACTCTGGGTATATCTGCCTTAACCCCTTTAATACAGGAACAAGACTCTGGGTTTATCTGACTGAACCCCTTTAATACTGGAACCAGACACTGGGTTTATCTGATTGAACCCCTTTAATACAGGAACCAGACTCTGGGTATATCTGCCTGAACCCCTTTAATACAGGAACCAGACTCTGGGTTTATCTGACTGAAGACCTTTAATATAGGAACCAGACTCTGGGTTTATCTGACTGAACCCCTTTAATACAGGAACCAGACTCTGGGTTTATCTGACTGAACCCCTTTAATACAGGAACCAGGTTCTGGGTTTATTCTCACAGAACCCCTTTAATACAGGAACCAGACTCTGGGTATATCTGACTGAACCCCTTTAGTTCAGGAACCAGGCTCTGGGTTTATCTGACTGAACCCCTTTAATACAGGAACCAGACACTGGGTTTATCGGAATGAACCCCTTTAATACAGGAACCAGACTCTGGGTATATCTGCCTGAACCCCTTTAATACAGGAACCAGACTCTGGGTATATCTGACTGAACCCCTTTAATACAGGAACCAGACTCTGTGTTTATCTGACTGAACCCCTTTAATACAGGAATCAGATTCTGGGTTTATCTGACTGATCCCCTTCAATACAGGAAAAAGTCTCTGGGTTTGTCTGACTGAACCCCTTTAATACAGGAACCAGACTCTGGGTTTTTCTGACTGAACCCCTTTAATACAGGAACCAGACTCTGGGTTTATCTGACTGAACCCCTTTAATACAGGAACCAGACTCTGGGTATATCTGCCTGAACCCCTTTAATACAGGAACCAGACTCTGGGTTTATCTGACTGAACCCCTTTAATACAGGAACCTGACTCTGGGTTTATCTGACTGAACCCCTTTAATACAGGAACCAGATTCTGGGTAAATCTGCCTGAACCCCGTTAATACAGGAACCAGGCTCTGGGTTTATCTGACTGAACCCCTTTAAACAGGAACCAGACTCTGGGTTTATCTGATTGAACCCCTTTAATGCAGACACCAGACTCTGGGTTTATCTGACTTAACCCCTTTAATACAGGAACCAGGCTCTGGGTTTATTCTCACTGAACAACTTTTATACAGGAACCAGACTCTGGGTTTATCTGACTGAACCCCTTTAATACAGGAACCAGACTCTGGGTTTATCTGACTGAACCCCTTTAATACAGGAACCAGACGCTGGGTATATCTGACTGAACCCCTTTAGTACATGAACCAGACTCTGGCTTTATCTGACTGAACCCCATTAATACAGGAACCAGACTCTGGGTTTATCTGACTGAACCCCTTTAATACAGGAACCAGATTCTGGGTATATCTCCCTGAAACCCTTTAATACAGGAACCAGACTCTGGGTTTATCTGACTGAACCCCTTTAATACAGGAACCAGACTCTGGGTTTATCTGACTGAACCCCTTTAATACAGAAACCAGACTCTGGGTTTATCTGACTGAACCCCTTTAATACAGGAAACAGTCTCTGGGTTTATCTGACTGAACCCCTTTAATACAGGATCCAGACTCTAGGTATATCTGACTGAACCACTTTAATACAGGAACCAGACTCTGGGTTTATCTGACTGAACCCCTTTAGTACAGGAACCAGACTCCGGGTATAGCTCCCTGAACCCCTTTAATACAGGAACCGGACACTGGGTATATCTGCCTGAACCCCTTTAATACAGGAACCAGACTCTAGGTATATCTGACTGAACCCCTTTAATACAGGAACCAGACTCTGGGTTTATCTGACTGAACCCCTTTAATACAGGAACCAGACTCTGGGTATATCTGCCTGAACCACTTTAATACAGGAACCGGACTCTGGGTATATCTGACTGAATCCCTTTAATACAGGAACCAGACTCTAGGTATATCTGCCTGAACCCCTTTAATACAGGAACCAGAGTCTGGGTTTATCTGACTGAATCCCTTTAATACAGGAACCAGACACTGGGTTTATCTGATTGAACCCCTTTAATACAGGAACCAGACTCTGGGTCTATCTGACTGAACCCTTTAATACAGGAACCAGACTCTGGGTATATCTGACTGAACCCCTTTAATACAGGAACCAGACACTGGGTTTATCTGATTGAACCCCTTTAATACAGGAACCAGACTCTGGGTTTATCTGACTGAACCCCTTTAATACAGGAACAAGACTCTGGGTTTATCTGACTGAACCCCTTTAGTACAGGAACCACGCTCTGGGATTATATGACTGAACCCCTTTAATACAGGAACAAGACTCTGGGTTTATCTGACTGAATCCCTTTAATACAGGAACCAGACACTGGGTATATCTGCCTGAACCCCTTTAATACAGGAACCAGACACTGGGTATATCTGTCTGAACCCCTTTAATACAGGAACCAGACTCTGGGTATATCTGACTGAACCCCTTTAATACAGGAACCAGACTCTGGGTATATCTGCCTGAAACCCTATAATACAGGAACCTGACTCTGGGTATATCTGACTGAACCCCTTTAATACAGGAACCAGACTCTGGGTATATCTGACTGAACCCCTTTAATACAGGAACCAGACTCTGGGTATATCTGCCTGAACCCCTTTAATACAGGAACCAGACTCTGGGTTTATCTGACTGAACCGCTTTAATACAGGAACCAGACACTGGGTTTATCTGCTTGAACCCCTTTAATACAGTAACCAGACTCTGGGTCTATCTGAATGAACCCCTTTAATACAGGAACCAGACTCTCGGTATATCTGACTGAACCCCTTTAATACAGGAAACAGACACTGGGTCTATCAGACTGAACCCCTTTAATACAGGAACCATAAACTGGGTATATCTAACTGAACCCCTTTAATACAGGAACCAGACTCTGGGTTTATCTGACTGAACCCCTTTAATACAGGAACCAGACTCTGGGTATATCTGACTGAACCCCTTTAATACAGGAACCAGACACTGGGTTTATCTGATTGAACCCCTTTAATACAGGAACCAGACTCTGGGATTATCTGACTGAACACCTTTAATACAGGAACAAGACTCTGGGTTTATCTGACTGAACCCCTTTAATACAGGAACCAGACTCTGGGTATAACTGCATGAACCCCTTTAATACAGGAACCAGACTATGGGTTTATCTGACTGAACCCCTTTAATACAGGAACCAGACACTGGGTTTATCTGATTGAACCCCTTTAATACAGGAACCAGACTCTGGGTATATCTGCCTGAACCCCATTAATACAGGAACCAGACTCTGGGTATATCTGACTGAACCCCTTTAATACAGGAACCAGACTCTAGGTATATCTGACTGAACCCCTTTAATACAGGAACTAGACTCTGGGTTTATCTGACTGAAACCCTTTAAACAGTACCCAGACTCTGGGTTTATCTGATTGAACCCCTTTAATGCAGGCACCAGACTCTGGGTTTATCTGACTGAACCCCTTTAATACAGCAACCAGATACTGGGTATATCTCCCTGAACCCCTTTAATACAGGAACCAGACTCTGGGTTTATCTGACTGAACCCCTTTAGTACAGGAACCACGCTCTGGGATTATATGACTGAACCCCTTTAATACAGGAACCAGACTCTGGGTTTATCTGACTGAATCCCTTTAATACAGGAACCAGACACTGGGTATATCTGCCTGAACCCCTTTAATACAGGAACCAGACGCTGGGTATATCTGTCTGAACCCCTTTAATACAGGAACCAGACTCTGGGTATATCTGACTGAACCCCTTTAATACAGGAACCAGACTCTGGGTATATCTGCCTGAACCCCTATAATACAGGAACCAGACTCTGGGTATATCTGACTGAACCCCTTTAATACAGGAACCAGACTCTGGGTATATCTGACTGAACCCCTATAATACAGGAACCAGACTCTGGGTATATCTGCCTGAACCCCTTTAATACAGGAACCAGACTCTGGGTTTATCTGACTGAACCGCTTTAATACAGGAACCAGACACTGGGTTTATCTGATTGAACCCCTTTAATACAGGAACCAGACTCTAGATATATCTGACTGAACCCCTTTAATACAGGAACCAGACTCTGGGTATATCTGCCTGAACCCCTTTAATACAGGAACCAGACTCTGGGTTTATCTGACTGAACCCCTTTAATACAGGAACCAGACTCTAGGTATATCTGACTGAATCCCTATAATACAGGAACCAGACTCTGGGTATATCTGCTGAACCCCTTTAATACAGGAACCAGACTCTGGGTTTATCTGACTGAACCACTTTAATACAGGAACCAGACTCTGGGTTTATCTCACTGAACCCATTTAATACAGGAAACAGTCTCTGGGTTTATCTGACTGAACCCCTTTAAAACAGGAACCAGACTCTGGGTTTATCTGACTGAACCCCTTTAATACAGGAACCAGACTCTGGGTATATCTGCCTGAACCCCTTTAATACAGGTACCAGACTCTGGGTTTATCTGACAGAACCCCTTTAATACAGGAACCAGACTCTGCATCTTTCTGACTGAACCCCTTTAATACAGGAACCAGACACTGGGTATATCTGACTGAACCACTTTAATACAGGAACCAGTCTCTGGGTTTATCTGACTGAACCCCTTTAATACAGGAACCAGACTCTGGGTTTATCTGACTGAACCCCTTTAATGCAGGAAACTGAATCTGGGTTTATCTGACTGAACCCCTTTAATACAGGAAACAGACTCTGGGTCTATCTGACTGAACACCTTTAATTCAGGAACCAGACACTGGGTATATCTGACTGAACCCCTTTAATACAGGAACCAGACTCTGGGTTTATCTGACTGAACCCCTTTAATACAGGTACCAGACTCTGGGTTTATCTGACTGAACCCCTTTAATACAGGAACCAGACTCTGGGTATATCTGCCTGAACCCCTTTAATACAGGAACCAGACTCTGGGTTTATCTGACTGAACCCCTTTAATACAGGAACCAGACACTGGGTTAATCTGATTGAACCCCTTTAATACAGGAACCAGACTCTGGGTATATCTGCCTGAACCCCTTTAATACAGGAACCAGACTCTGGGTTTATCTGACTGAACCCCTTTAATACAGGAACCAGACTCTAGGTATATCGGACTGAATCCCTATAATACAGGAACCAGACTCTGGGTATATCTGCTGAACCCCTTTAATACAGGAACCAGACTCTGGGTTTATCTGACTGAACCACTTTAATACAGGAACCAGACTCTGGGTTTATCTCACTGAACCCATTTAATACAGGAAACATTCTCTGGGTTTATCTGACTGAACCCCTTTAAAACAGGAACCAGACTCTGGGTTTATCTGACTGAACCCCTTTAATACAGGAACCAGACTCTGGGTATATCTGCCTGAACCCCTTTAATACTGGAACCAGACTTTGGGTATATCTGATTGAACCCCTTTAATACAGGAACCAGACTCTGGGTATATCTGCCTGAACCCCTTTAATACAGGAACCAGACTCTGGGTTTATCTGACAGAACCCCTTTAATACAGGAACCAGACTCTGCATCTTTCTGACTGAACCCCTTTAATACAGGAACCAGACACTGGGTATATCTGACTGAACCACTTTAATACAGGAACCAGTCTCTGGGTTTATCTGACTGAACCCCTTTAATACAGGAACCAGACTCTGGGTTTATCTGACTGAACCCCTTTAATGCAGGAAACTGACTCTGGGTTTATCTGACTGAACCCCTTTAATACAGGAACCAGACTCTGGGTCTATCTTACTGAAGCCCTTTAATACAGGAACCAGACACTGGGTATATCTGACTGAACCCCTTTAATACAGGAACAAGACTCTGGGTTTATCTGAATGAACCACTTTAATACAGGAACCAGACTCTGGGTTTATCTGACTGAACCCCTTTAATACAGGAACCAGACTCTGGGTATATCTGCCTTAACCCCTTTAATACAGGAACAAGACTCTGGGTTTATCTGACTGAACCCCTTTAATACTGGAACCAGACACTGGGTTTATCTGATTGAACCCCTTTAATACAGGAACCAGACTATGGGTATATCTGCCTGAACCCCTTTAATACAGGAACCAGACTCTGGGTTTATCTGACTGAAGACCTTTAATATAGGAACCAGACTCTGGGTTTATCTGACTGAACCCCTTTAATACAGGAACCAGACTCTGGGTTTATCTGACTGAACCCCTTTAATACAGGAACCAGGTTCTGGGTTTATTTTCACAGAACCCCTTTAATACAGGAACCAGACTCTGGGTATATCTGACTGAACCCCTTTAGTTCAGGAACCAGGCTCTGGGTTTATCTGACTGAACCCCTTTAATACAGGAACCAGACACTGGGTTTATCGGAATGAACCCCTTTAATACAGGAACCAGACTCTGGGTATATCTGCCTGAACCCCTTTAATACAGGAACCAGACTCTGGGTATATCTGACTGAACCCCTTTAATACAGGAACCAGACTCTGTGTTTATCTGACTGAACCCCTTTAATACAGGAATCAGATTCTGGGTTTATCTGACTGATCCCCTTCAATACAGGAAAAAGTCTCTGGGTTTGTCTGACTGAACCCCTTTAATACAGGAACCAGACTCTGGGTTTTTCTGACTGAACCCCTTTAATACAGGAACCAGACTCTGGGTTTATCTGACTGAACCCCTTTAATACAGGAACCAGACTCTGGGTATATCTGCCTGAACACCTTTAATACAGGAACCAGACTCTGGGTTTATCTGACTGAACCCCTTTAATACAGGAACCTGACTCTGGGTTTATCTGACTGAACCCCTTTAATACAGGAACCAGATTCTGGGTAAATCTGCCTGAACCCCGTTAATACAGGAACCAGGCTCTGGGTTTATCTGACTGAACCCCTTTAAACAGGAACCAGACTCTGGGTTTATCTGATTGAACCCCTTTAATGCAGACACCAGACTCTGGGTTTATCTGACTTAACCCCTTTAATACAGGAACCAGGCTCTGGGTTTATTCTCACTGAACAACTTTTATACAGGAACCAGACTCTGGGTTTATCTGACTGAACCCCTTTAATACAGGAACCAGACTCTGGGTTTATCTGACTGAACCCCTTTAATACAGGAACCAGACGCTGGGTATATCTGACTGAACCCCTTTAGTACATGAACCAGACTCTGGCTTTATCTGACTGAACCCCATTAATACAGGAACCAGACTCTGGGTTTATCTGACTGAACCCCTTTAATACAGGAACCAGATTCTGGGTATATCTCCCTGAAACCCTTTAATACAGGAACCAGACTCTGGGTTTATCTGACTGAACCCCTTTAATACAGGAACCAGACTCTGGGTTTATCTGACTGAACCCCTTTAATACAGAAACCAGACTCTGGGTTTATCTGACTGAACCCCTTTAATACAGGAAACAGTCTCTGGGTTTATCTGACTGAACCCCTTTAATACAGGATCCAGACTCTAGGTATATCTGACTGAACCACTTTAATACAGGAACCAGACTCTGGGTTTATCTGACTGAACCCCTTTAGTACAGGAACCAGACTCCGGGTATAGCTCCCTGAACCCCTTTAATACAGGAACCGGACACTGGGTATATCTGCCTGAACCCCTTTAATACAGGAACCAGACTCTAGGTATATCTGACTGAACCCCTTTAATACAGGAACCAGACTCTGGGTTTATCTGACTGAACCCCTTTAATACAGGAACCAGACTCTGGGTATATCTGCCTGAACCACTTTAATACAGGAACCGGACTCTGGGTATATCTGACTGAATCCCTTTAATACAGGAACCAGACTCTAGGTATATCTGCCTGAACCCCTTTAATACAGGAACCAGAGTCTGGGTTTATCTGACTGAATCCCTTTAATACAGGAACCAGACACTGGGTTTATCTGATTGAACCCCTTTAATACAGGAACCAGACTCTGGGTCTATCTGACTGAACCCTTTAATACAGGAACCAGACTCTGGGTATATCTGACTGAACCCCTTTAATACAGGAACCAGACACTGGGTTTATCTGATTGAACCCCTTTAATACAGGAACCAGACTCTGGGTTTATCTGACTGAACCCCTTTAATACAGGAACAAGACTCTGGGTTTATTTGACTGAACCCCTTTAATACAGGAACCAGACTCTGGGCATATCTGCCTGAACCCCTTTAATACAGGAACCAGACTCTGGGTTTATCTGACTGAACCCCTTTAATACAGGAACCAGACACTGGGTTTATCTGATTGAACCCCTTTAATACAGGAACCAGACTCTGGGTATATCTGCCTGAACTCCATGAATACAGGAACCAGACTCTGGGTATATCTGACTGAACCCCTTTAATACAGGAACCAGACTCTAGGTATGTCTGACTGAACCCCTTTAATACAGGAACCAGACACTGGGTATATCTCCCTGAACCCCTTTAATACAGGAACCAGACTCTGGGTTTATCTGACTGACCCCCTTTAATACAGAAACCAGACAATGGGTTTATCTGATTGAACCCCTTTAATACAGGAACCAGACTCTGGGTCTATCTGACTGAACCCCTTTAATACAGGAACCAGACTCTGGGTTTATCTGACTGAACCCCTTTAATACAGGAAACAGACACTGGGTCTATCTGACTGAACACCTTTAATACAGTAACCAGACACTGGGTATATCTGACTGAACCCCTTTAATACAGGAACCAGACTCTGGGTTTATCTGACTGAACCCCTTTAATACAGGTACCAGGCTCTGGGTTTATCTGACTGAACCCCTTTAATACAGGAACCAGACTCTGGGAATATCTGCCTGAACCCCTTTAATACAGGAACCAGACTCTGGGTTTATCTGACTGAACCCCTTTAATACAGGAACCAGACACTGGGTTAATCTGATTGAACCCCTTTAATACAGGAACCAGACTCTGGGTATATCTGCCTGAACCCCTTTAATACAGGAACCAGACTCTGGGTTTATCTGACTGAACCCCTTTAATACAGGAACCAGACTCTAGGTATATCTGACTGAACCCCTTTATACAGGAACCAGACTCTGGGTATATCTGCCTGAACCCCTTTAATACAGGAACCAGACTCTGGGTTTATCTGACTGAACCCCTTTAATACAGGAACCAGACTCTGGGTTTATCTCACTGAACCCATTTAATACAGGAAACAGTCTCTGGGTTTATCTGACTGAACCCCTTTAAAACAGGAACCAGACTCTGGGTTTATCTGATTGAACCCCTTTAATACAGGAACCAGACTCCGGCTATAGCTCCCTGAACCCCTTTAATACAGGAACCGGACACTGGGTATATCTGCCTGAACCCCTTTAATACAGGAACCAGACTCTGGGTATATCTGCCTGAACCCCTTTAATACAGGAACCAGACTCTGGGTATATCTGACTGAACCCCTTTAAAACAGGAACCAGACTCTGGGTTTATCTGACTGAACCCCTTTAATACAGGAACCAGACTCTGGGTATATCTGCCTGAACCCCTTTAATACAGGAACCAGACTCTGGGTATATCTGATTGAACCCCTTTAATACAGGAACCAGACACTGGGTATATCTGACTGAACCCCTTTAATACAGGAACCAGACTCTGGGTATATCTGATTGAACCCCTTTAATACAGGAACCAGACTCTGGGTATATCTGACTGAACCCCTTTAAAACAGGAACCAGACTCTGGGTTTATCTGACTGAACCCCTTTAATACAGGAACCAGACTCTGGGTATATCTGCCTGAACCCCTTTAATACAGGAACCAGACTCTGGGTCTTTCTGACTGAACCCCTTTAATACAGGAACCAGACTCTGGGTATATCTGACTGAACCCCTTTAATACAGGAACCAGACTCTGGGTTTATCTGACTGAACCCCTTTAATACAGGAACCAGACTCTGGGTTTATCTGACTGAACCCCTTTAATACAGGAACCAGACTCTGCGTCTTTCTGACTGAACCCCTTTAATACAGGAACCAGACACTGGGTATATCTGACTGAACCACTTTAATACAGGAACCAGTCTCTGGGTTTATCTGACTGAACCCCTTTAATACAGGAACCAGACTCTGGGTTTATCTGACTGAACCCCTTTAATGCAGGAACCAGACTCTGGGTTTATCTGACTGAACCCCTTTAATACAGGAACCAAACTCTGGGTCTATCTTACTGAAGCCCTTTAATACAGGAACCAGACACTGGGTATATCTGACTGAACCCCTTTAATACAGGAACAAGACTTTGGGTTTATCTGAATGAACCACTTTAATACAGGAACCAGACTCTGGGTTTATCTGACTGAACACCTTTAATACAGGAACCAGACTCTCGGTATATCTGCCTGAACCCCTTTAATACAGGAACAAGACTCTGGGTTTATCTGACTGAACCCCTTTAATACTGGAACCAGACACTGGGTTTATTTGATTGAACCCCTTTAATACAGGAACCAGACTATGGGTATATCTGCCTGAACCCCTTTAATACAGGAGCCAGACTCTGGGTTTATCTGACTGAAGCCCTTTAATATTGGAACCAGACAATGGGTTTATCTGATTGAACCCCTTCAATACAGGAACCAGACTCTGGGTCTATCTGACTGAACCCCTTTAATACAGGAACCAGACTCTGGGTTTATCTGACTGAACCCCTTTAATACAGGAAACAGACTCTGGGTCTATCTGACTGAACACCTTTAATACAGTAACCAGACACTGGGTATATCTGACTGAACCCCTTTAATACAGGAACCAGACTCTGGGTTTATCTGACTGAACCCCTTTAATACAGGTACCAGACTCTGGGTTTATCTGACTGAACCCCTTTAATACAGGAACCAGACTCTGGGAATATCTGCCTGAACCCCTTTAATACAGGAACCAGACTCTGGGTTTATCTGACTGAACCCCTTTAATACAGGAACCAGACACTGGGTTAATCTGATTGAACCCCTTTAATACAGGAACCAGACTCTGGGTATATCTGCCTGAACCCCTTTAATACAGGAACCAGACTCTGGGTTTATCTGACTGAACCCCTTTAATACAGGAACCAGACTCTAGGTATATCTGACTGAACCCCTTTAATACAGGAACCAGACTCTGGGTATATCTGCCTGAACCCCTTTAATACAGGAACCAGACTCTGGGTTTATCTGACTGAACCCCTTTAATACAGGAACCAGACTCTGGGTTTATCTCACTGAACCCATTTAATACAGTAAACAGTCTCTGGGTTTATCTGACTGAACCCCTTTAAAACAGGAACCAGACACTGGGTTTATCTGATTGAACCCCTTTAATATAGGAACCAGACTCCGGGTATAGCTCCCTGAACCCCTTTAATACAGGAACCGGACACTGGGTATATCTGCCTGAACCCCTTTAATACAGGAACCAGACTCTGGGTATATCTGCCTGAACCCCTTTAATACAGAAACCAGACTCTGGGTATATCTGACTGAACCCCTTTAAAACAGGAACCAGACTCTGGGTTTATCTGACTGAACCCCTTTAATACAGGAACCAGACTCTGGGTATATCTGCCTGAACCCCTTTAATACAGGAACCAGACTCTGGGTATATCTGATTGAACCCCTTTAATACAGGAACCAGACACTGGGTATATCTGACTGAACCCCTTTAATACAGGAACCAGACTCTGGGTATATCTGATTGAACCCCTTTAATACAGGAACCAGACTCTGGGTATATCTGACTGAACCCCTTTAAAACAGGAACCAGACTCTGGATTTATCTGACTGAACCCCTTTAATACAGGAACCAGACTCTGGGTATATCTGCCTGAACCCCTTTAATACAGGAACCAGACTCTGGGTCTTTCTGACTGAACCCCTTTAATACAGGAACCAGACTCTGGGTATATCTGCCTGAACCCCTTTAATACAGGAACCAGACTCTGGGTTTATCTGACTGAACCCCTTTAATACAGGAACCAGACTCTGGGTTTATCTGACTGAACCCCTTTAATACAGGAACCAGACTCTGCGTCTTTCTGACTGAACCCCTTTAATACAGGAACCAGACACTGGGTATATCTGACTGAACCACTTTAATACAGGAACCAGTCTCTGGGTTTATCTGACTGAACCCCTTTAATACAGGAACCAGACTCTGGGTTTATCTGACTGAACCCCTTTAATGCAGGAACCAGACTCTGGGTTTATCTGACTGAACCCCTTTAATACAGGAACCAAACTCTGGGTCTATCTTACTGAAGCCCTTTAATACAGGAACCAGACACTGGGTATATCTGACTGAACCCCTTTAATACAGGAACAAGACTTTGGGTTTATCTGAATGAACCACTTTAATACAGGAACCAGACTCTGGGTTTATCTGACTGAACACCTTTAATACAGGAACCAGACTCTGGGTATATCTGCCTGAACCCCTTTAATACAGGAACAAGACTCTGGGTTTATCTGACTGAACCCCTTTAATACTGGAACCAGACACTGGGTTTATCTGATTGAACCCCTTTAATACAGGAACCAGACTATGGGTATATCTGCCTGAACCCCTTTAATACAGGAACCAGACTCTGGGTTTATCTGACTGAAGCCCTTTAATATTGGAACCAGACTCTGGGTTTATCTGACTGAACCCCTTCAATACAGGAACCAGACTCTGGGTTTATCTGACTGAACCCCTTTAATAAAGTACCAGGTTCTGGGTTTATTCTCACTGAACCCCTTTAATACAGGAACCAGACTCTGGGTTTATCGAAATGAACCCCTTTATTACAGGAACCAGACTCTGGGTATATCTGCCTGAACCCCTTTAATACAGGAACCAGACACTGGGTATATCTGACTGAACCCCTTTAATACAGGAACCAGACTCTGTGTTTATCTGACTGAACCCCTTTAATACAGGAATCAGATTCTGGGTTTATCTGACTGATCCCCTTTAATACAGGAAACAGTCTCTGTGTTTGTCTGACTGAACCCCTTTAATACAGGAAGCAGACTCTGGTTTTTTCTGACTGAACCCCTTTAATACAGGAACCAGACTCAGGGTTTATCTGACTGAACCCCTTTAATACCGGAACCAGACTCTGGGTATATCTGCCTGAACCCCTTTAATACAGAAACCAGAGTCTGGGATTATCTGACTGAACCCCATTAATACAGGAACCTGACTCTGGGTTTATCTGACTGAACCCCTTTAATACAGGAACCAGACTCTGGGTCTATCTGACTGAACCCCTTTAATACAGGAACCAGACTCTGGGTTTATCTGACTGAACCCCTTTAATACAGGAAACAGACTCTGGGTCTATCTGACTGAACACCTTTAATACAGTAACCAGACACTGGGTATATCTGACAGAACCCCTTTAATACAGGAACCAGACTCTGGGTTTATCTGACTGAACCCCTTTAATACAGGTACCAGACTCTGGGTTTATCTGCCTGAACCCCTTTAATACAGGAACCAGACTCTGGGTTTATCTGACTGAACCCCTTTAATACAGGAACCAGACACTGGGTTAATCTGATTGAACCCCTTTAATACAGGAACCAGACTCTGGGTATATCTGCCTGAACCCCTTTAATACAGGAACCAGACTCAGGGTTTATCTGACTGAACCCCTTTAATACAGGAACCAGACTCTAGGTATATCTGACTGAACCCCTTTAATACAGGAACCAGACTCTGGTTATATCTGCCTGAACCCCTTTAATACAGGAACCAGACTCTGGGTTTATCTGACTGAACCCCTTTAATACAGGAACCAGACTCTGGGTTTATCTCACTGAACCCATTTAATACAGGAAACAGTCTCTGGGTTTATCTGACTGAACCCCTTTAAAACAGGAACCAGACTCTGGGTTTATCTGATTGAACCCCTTTAATACAGGAACCAGACTCCGGGTATAGCTCCCTGAACCCCTTTAATACAGGAACCGGACACTGGGTATATCTGCCTGAACCCCTTTAATACAGGAACCAGACTCTGGGTATATCTGCCTGAACCCCTTTAATACAGGAACCAGACTCTGGGTATATCTGACTGAACCCCTTTAAAACAGGAACCAGACTCTGGGTTTATCTGACTGAACCCCTTTAATACAGGAACCAGACTCTGGGTATATCTGCCTGAACCCCTTTAATACAGGAACCAGACTCTGGGTATATCTGATTGAACCCCTTTAATACAGGAACCAGACACTGGGTATATCTGACTGAACCCCTTTAATACAGGAACCAGACTCTGGGTATATCTGATTGAACCCCTTTAATACAGGAACCAGACTCTGGGTATATCTGACTGAACCCCTTTAAAACAGGAACCAGACTCTGGGTTTATCTGACTGAACCCCTTTAATACAGGAACCAGACTCTGGGTATATCTGCCTGAACCCCTTTAATACAGGAACCAGACTCTGGGTCTTTCTGACTGAACCCCTTTAATACAGGAACCAGACTCTGGGTATATGTGCCTGAACCCCTTTAATACAGGAACCAGACTCTGGGTTTATCTGACTGAACCCCTTTAATACAGGAACCAGACTCTGGGTTTAACTGACTGAACCCCTTTAATACAGGAACCAGACTCTGCGTCTTTCTGACTGAACCCCTTTAATACAGGAACCAGACACTGGGTATATCTGACTGAACCACTTTAATACAGGAACCAGACTCTGGGTTTATCTGACTGAACCCCTTTAATACAGGAACCAGACTCTGGGTTTATCTGACTGAACCCCTTTAATGCAGGAACCAGACTCTGCGTCTTTCTGACTGAACCCCTTTAATACAGGAACCAGACACTGGGTATATCTGACTGAACCACTTTAATACAGGAACCAGTCTCTGGGTTTATCTGACTGAACCCCTTTAATACAGGAACCAGACTCTGGGTTTATCTGACTGAACCCCTTTAATGCAGGAACCAGACTCTGGGTTTATCTGACTGAACCCCTTTAATACAGGAACCAAACTCTGGGTCTATCTTACTGAAGCCCTTTAATACAGGAACCAGACACTGGGTATATCTGACTGAACCCCTTTAATACAGGAACAAGACTTTGGGTTTATCTGAATGAACCCCTTTAATGCAGGAACCAGACTCTGGGTTTATCTGACTGAACCCCTTTAATACAGGAACCAAACTCTGGGTCTATCTTACTGAAGCCCTTTAATACAGGAACCAGACACTGGGTATATCTGACTGAACCCCTTTAATACAGGAACAAGACTTTGGGTTTATCTGAATGAACCACTTTAATACAGGAACCAGACTCAGGGTTTATCTGACTGAACCCCTTTAATACAGGAACCAGACTCTGGGTATATCTCCCTGAACCCCTTTAATACAGGAACAAGACTCTGGGTTTATCTGACTGAACCCCTTTAATACTGGAACCAGACACTGGGTTTATCTGATTGAACCCCTTTAATACAGGAACCAGACTATGGGTATATCTGCCTGAACCCCTTTAATACAGGAACCAGACTCTGGGTTTATCTGACTGAAGCCCTTTAATATTGGAACCAGACTCTGGGTTTATCTGACTGAACCCCTTCAATACAGGAACCAGACTCTGGGTTTATCTGACTGAACCCCTTTAATACAGTACCAGGTTCTGGGTTTATTCTCACTGAACCCCTTTAATACAGGAACCAGACTCTGGGTATATCTGACTGAACCCCTTTAGTTCAGGAACCAGGCTCTGGGTTTATCTGACTGAACCCCTTTAATACAGGAACCAGACTCTGGGTTTATCGAAATGAACCCCTTTAATACAGGAACCAGACTCTGGGTATATCTGCCTGAACCCCTTTAATACAGGAACCAGACTCTGGGTATATCTGACTGAACCACTTTAATACAGGAACCAGTCTCTGGGTTTATCTAACTGAACCCCTTTAATACAGGAACCAGACTCTGGGTTTATCTGACTGAACCCCTTTAATGCAGGAACCTGACTCTGGGTTTATCTGACTGAACCCCTTTAATACAGGAACCAAACTCTGGGTCTATCTTACTGAAGCCCTTTAATACAGGAACCAGACACTGGGTATATCTGACTGAACCCCTTTAATACAGGAACAAGACTTTGGGTTTATCTGAATGAACCCCTTTAATGCAGGAACCAGACTCTGGGTTTATCTGACTGAACCCCTTTAATACAGGAACCAAACTCTGGGTCTATCTTACTGAAGCCCTTTAATACAGGAACCAGACACTGGGTATATCTGACTGAACCCCTTTAATACAGGAACAAGACTTTGGGTTTATCTGAATGAACCACTTTAATACAGGAACCAGACTCTGGGTTTATCTGACTGAACCCCTTTAATACAGGAACCAGACTCTGGGTATATCTCCCTGAACCCCTTTAATACAGGAACAAGACTCTGGGTTTATCTGACTGAACCCCTTTAATACTGGAACCAGACACTGGGTTTATCTGATTGAACCCCTTTAATACAGGAACCAGACTATGGGTATATCTGCCTGAACCCCTTTAATACAGGAACCAGACTCTGGGTTTATCTGACTGAAGCCCTTTAATATTGGAACCAGACTCTGGGTTTATCTGACTGAACCCCTTCAATACAGGAACCAGACTCTGGGTTTATCTGACTGAACCCCTTTAATACAGTACCAGGTTCTCGGTTTATTCTCACTGAACCCCTTTAATACAGGAACCAGACTCTGGGTATATCTGACTGAACCCCTTTAGTTCAGGAACCAGGCTCTGGGTTTATCTGACTGAACCCCTTTAATACAGGAACCAGACTCTGGGTTTATCGAAATGAACCCCTTTAATACAGGAACCAGACTCTGGGTATATCTGCCTGAACCCCTTTAATACAGGAACCAGACTCTGGGTATATCTGACTGAACCCCTTTAATACAGGAACCAGACTCTGTGTTTATCTGACTGAACCCCTTTAATACAGGAATCAGATTCTGGGTTTATTCTCACTGAACCCCTTTAATACAGGAACCAGACTCTGGGTATATCTGACTGAACCCCTTTAGTTCAGGAACCAGGCTCTGGGTTTATCTGACTGAACCCCTTTAATACAGGAACCAGACTCTGGGTTTATCGAAATGAACCCCTTTATTACAGGAACCAGACTCTGGGTATATCTGCCTGAACCCCTTTAATACAGGAACCAGACTCTGGGTATATCTGACTGAACCCCTTTAATACAGGAACCAGACTCTGTGTTTATCTGACTGAACCCCTTTAATACAGGAATCAGATTCTGGGTTTATCTGACTGATCCCCTTTAATACAGGAAACAGTCTCTGTGTTTGTCTGACTGAACCCCTTTAATACAGGAACCAGACTCTGGTTTTTTCTGACTGAACCCCTTTAATACAGGAACCAGACTCAGGGTTTATCTGACTGAACCCCTTTAATACCGGAACCAGACTCTGGGTATATCTGCCTGAACCCCTTTAATACAGAAACCAGAGTCTGGGATTATCTGACTGAACCCCATTAATACAGGAACCTGACTCTGGGTTTATCTGACTGAACCCCTTTAATACAGGAACCAGACTCTGGGTCTATCTGACTGAACCCCTTTAATACAGGAACCAGACTCTGGGTTTATCTGACTGAACCCCTTTTATACAGGAAACAGACTCTGGGTCTATCTGACTGAACACCTTTAATACAGTAACCAGACACTGGGTATATCTGACAGAACCCCTTTAATACAGGAACCAGTCTCTGGGTTTAT
Source organism: Cetorhinus maximus (assembly GCF_964194155.1). Classification (NCBI taxonomy): domain Eukaryota; kingdom Metazoa; phylum Chordata; class Chondrichthyes; order Lamniformes; family Cetorhinidae; genus Cetorhinus; species Cetorhinus maximus. The sequence continues at coordinate 73,069 of NW_027597111.1, forward strand.
CTGACTGAACCCCTTTAATACAGGTACCAGACTCTGGGTTTATCTGCCTGAACCCCTTTAATACAGGAACCAGACTCTGGGTTTATCTGACTGAACCCCTTTAATACAGGAACCAGACACTGGGTTAATCTGATTGAACCCCTTTAATACAGGAACCAGACTCTGGGTATATCTGCCTGAACCCCTTTAATACAGGAACCAGACTCAGGGTTTATCTGACTGAACCCCTTTAATACAGGAACCAGACTCTAGGTATATCTGACTGAACCCCTTTAATACAGGAACCAGACTCTGGTTATATCTGCCTGAACCCCTTTAATACAGGAACCAGACTCTGGGTTTATCTGACTGAACCCCTTTAATACAGGAACCAGACTCTGGGTTTATCTCACTGAACCCATTTAATACAGGAAACAGTCTCTGGGTTTATCTGACTGAACCCCTTTAAAACAGGAACCAGACTCTGGGTTTATCTGATTGAACCCCTTTAATACAGGAACCAGACTCCGGGTATAGCTCCCTGAACCCCTTTAATACAGGAACCGGACACTGGGTATATCTGCCTGAACCCCTTTAATACAGGAACCAGACTCTGGGTATATCTGCCTGAACCCCTTTAATACAGGAACCAGACTCTGGGTATATCTGACTGAACCCCTTTAAAACAGGAACCAGACTCTGGGTTTATCTGACTGAACCCCTTTAATACAGGAACCAGACTCTGGGTATATCTGCCTGAACCCCTTTAATACAGGAACCAGACTCTGGGTATATCTGATTGAACCCCTTTAATACAGGAACCAGACACTGGGTATATCTGACTGAACCCCTTTAATACAGGAACCAGACTCTGGGTATATCTGATTGAACCCCTTTAATACAGGAACCAGACTCTGGGTATATCTGACTGAACCCCTTTAAAACAGGAACCAGACTCTGGGTTTATCTGACTGAACCCCTTTAATACAGGAACCAGACTCTGGGTATATCTGCCTGAACCCCTTTAATACAGGAACCAGACTCTGGGTCTTTCTGACTGAACCCCTTTAATACAGGAACCAGACTCTGGGTATATCTGCCTGAACCCCTTTAATACAGGAACCAGACTCTGGGTTTATCTGACTGAACCCCTTTAATACAGGAACCAGACTCTGGGTTTATCTGACTGAACCCCTTTAATACAGGAACCAGACTCTGCGTCTTTCTGACTGAACCCCTTTAATACAGGAACCAGACACTGGGTATATCTGACTGAACCACTTTAATACAGGAACCAGACATTGGGTTTATCTGACTGAACCCCTTTAATACAGGAACCAGACTCTGGGTTTATCTGACTGAACCCCTTTAATACAGGAACCAGACTCTGCGTCTTTCTGACTGAACCCCTTTAATACAGGAACCAGACACTGGGTATATCTGACTGAACCACTTTAATACAGGAACCAGTCACTGGGTTTATCTGACTGAACCCCTTTAATACAGGAACCAGACTCTGGGTTTATCTGACTGAACCCCTTTAATGCAGGAACCAGACTCTGGGTTTATCTGACTGAACCCCTTTAATACAGGAACCAAACTCTGGGTCTACCTTACTGAAGCCCTTTAATACAGGAACCAGACACTGGGTATATCTGACTGAACCCCTTTAATACAGGAACAAGACTTTGGGTTTATCTGAATGAACCCCTTTAATGCAGGAACCAGACTCTGGGTTTATCTGACTGAACCCCTTTAATACAGGAACCAAACTCTGGGTCTATCTTACTGAAGCCCTTTAATACAGGAACCAGACACTGGGTATATCTGACTGAACCCCTTTAATACAGGAACAAGACTTTGGGTTTATCTGAATGAACCACTTTAATACAGGAACCAGACTCTGGGTTTATCTGACTGAACCCCTTTAATACAGGAACCAGACTCTGGGTATATCTGCCTGAACCCCTTTAATACAGGAACAAGACTCTGGGTTTATCTGACTGAACCCCTTTAATACTGGAACCAGACACTGGGTTTATCTGATTGAACCCCTTTAATACAGGAACCAGACTATGGGTATATCTGCCTGAACCCCTTTAATACAGGAACCAGACTCTGGGTTTATCTGACTGAAGCCCTTTAATATTGGAACCAGACTCTGGGTTTATCTGACTGAACCCCTTCAATACAGGAACCAGACTCTGGGTTTATCTGACTGAACCCCTTTAATACAGTACCAGGTTCTGGGTTTATTCTCACTGAACCCCTTTAATACAGGAACCAGACTCTGGGTATATCTGACTGAACCCCTTTAGTTCAGGAACCAGGCTCTGGGTTTATCTGACTGAACCCCTTTAATACAGGAACCAGACTCTGGGTTTATCGAAATGAACCCCTTTAATACAGGAACCAGACTCTGGGTATATCTGCCTGAACCCCTTTAATACAGGAACCAGACTCTGGGTATATCTGACTGAACCCCTTTAATACAGGAACCAGACTCTGTGTTTATCTGACTGAACCCCTTTAATACAGGAATCAGATTCTGGGTTTATCTGACTGATCCCCTTTAATACAGGAAACAGTCTCTGTGTTTGTCTGACTGAACCCCTTTAATACAGGAAGCAGACTCTGGTTTTTTCTGACTGAACCCCTTTAATACAGGAACCAGACTCAGGGTTTATCTGACTGAACCCCTTTAATACCGGAACCAGACTCTGGGTATATCTGCCTGAACCCCTTTAATACAGAAACCAGAGTCTGGGATTATCTGACTGAACCCCATTAATACAGGAACCTGACTCTGGGTTTATCTGACTGAACCCCTTTAATACAGGAACCAGACTCTGGGTATATCTGCCTGAACACCGTTAATACAGGAACCAGACTCTGGGTTTATCTGACTGAACCCCTTTAAACAGGAACCAGACTCTGGGTTTATCTGATTGAACCCCTTTAATGCAGGCACCAGACTCTGGGTTTATCTGACTGAACCCCTTTAATACAGTATCCAGGCTCTGGGTTTATTCTCACTGAACAACTTTTATACAGGAACCAGACTCTGGGTTTATCTGACTGAACCCCTTTAATACAGGAAGCAGACTCTGGGTTTATCTGACTGAACCCCTTTAATACAGGAACCAGACGCTGGGTATATCTGACTGAACCCCTTTAGTACATGAACCAGGCTCTGGGTTTATCTGACTGAACCCCTTTAATACAGGAACCAGACTCTGGGTTTATCTGACTGAACCCCTTTAATACAGAAACCAGACTCTGGGTTTATCTGACTGAACCCCTTTAATACAGGAAACAGTCTCTGGCTTTATCTGACTGAACCCCTTTAATACAGGATCCAGACTCTAGGAATATCTGACTGAACCACTTTAATACAGGAACCAGACTCTGGGTTTATCTGACTGAACCCCTTTAGTACAGGAACCAGGCTCTGGGTTTATCTGACTGAACCCCTTTAATACAGGAACCAGACTCTGGGTTTATCTGACTGAACCCCTTTAATACAGGAACCAGACTCTGGGTATATCTGCCTGAACCCCTTTTATACAGGAACCAGACTCTGGGTTTATCTGACTGAACCCATTTAATACATGAACCAGACACTGGGTTTATCTGATTGAACCCCTTTAATACAGGAACCAGACTCTGGGTATATCTGCCTGAACCCCATGAATACAGGAACCAGACTCTGGGTATATCTGACTGAACCCCTTTAATACAGGAACCAGACTCTAGGTATATCTGACTGAATCCCTATAATACAGGAACCAGACTCTGGGTATATCTGCTGAACCCCTTTAATACAGGAACCAGACTCTGGGTTTATCTGACTGAACCCCTTTAATACAGGAACCAGACTCTGAGTTTATCTGACTGACCCCCTTTTATACAGAAACCAGACAATGGGTTTATCTGATTGAACCCCTTTAATACAGTAACCAGACTCTGGGTCTATCTGACTGAACCCCTTTAATACACGAACCAGACTCTCGGTATATCTGACTGAACCCCTTTAATACAGGAACCAGACACTGGGTCTATCTGACTGAACCCCTTTAATACAGGAACCATAAACTGGGTATATCTAACTGAACCCCTTTGATACAGGAACCAGACTCTGGGTTTATCTGACTGAACCCCTTTAATACAGGAACCAGACTCTGGGTATATCTGACTGAACCCCTTTAATACAGGAACCAGACACTGGGTTTATCTGATTGAACCCCTTTAATACAGGAACCAGACTCTGGGTTTATCTGACTGAACACCTTTAATACAGGAACAAGACTCTGGGTTTATCTGACTGAACCCCTTTAATACAGGAACCAGAATCTGGGTATATCTGCATGAACCCCTTTAATACAGGAACCAGACTATGGGTTTATCTGACTGAACCCCTTTAATACAGGAACCAGACACTGGGTTTATCTGATTGAACCCCTTTAATACATGAACCAGACTCTGGGTATATCTGCCTGAACCCCATTAATTCAGGAACCAGACTCTGGGTATATCTGACTGACCCCCTTTAATACAGGAACCAGACTCTAGGTATATCTGACTGAACCGCTTTAATACAGGAACCAGACTCTGGGTTTATCTGACTGAAACCCTTTAAACAGGACCCAGACTCTGGGTTTATCTGATTGAACCCCTTTAATGCAGGCACCAGACTCTGGGTTTATCTGACTGAACCCCTTTAATACAGGAACCAGATACTGGGTATATCTCCCTGAACCCCTTTAATACAGGAACCAGACTCTGGGTTTATCTGACTGAACCCCTTTAGTACAGGAACCACGCTCTGGGATTATATGACTGAACCCCTTTAATACAGGAACCAGACTCTGGGTTTATCTGACTGAATCCCTTAAATACAGGAACCAGACACTGGGTATATCTGTCTGAACCCCTTTAATACAGGAACCAGACTCTGGGTATATCTGACTGAAAACCTTTAATACAGGAACCAGACTCTGGGTATATCTGCCTGAACCCCTATAATACAGGAACCAGACTCTGGGTATATCTGACTGAACCTCTTTAATACAGGAACCAGACTCTGGGTATATCTGACTGAACCCCTTTAATACAGGAACCAGACTCTGGGTATATCTGCATGAACCCCTTTAATACAGGAACCAGACTCTGGGTTTATCTGACTGAACCGCTTTAATACAGGAACCAGACACTGGGTTTATCTGATTGAACCTCTTTAATACAGGAACCAGACTCTAGATATATCTGACTGAACCCCTTTAATACAGGAACCAGACTCTGGGTATATCTGCCTGAACCCCTTTAATACAGGAACCAGACTCTGGGTTTATCTGACTGAACCCCTTTAATACAGGAACCAGACACTGGGTTTATCTGATTGAACCCCTTTAATACAGGAAACAGACTCTGGGTCTATCTGACTAAACTCCTTTAATACAGGAACCAGACTCTGGGTATATCTGACTGAACCCCTTTAATACAGGAACCAGACTCTGGGTCTATCTGACTGACCCCCTTTAATACAGGAACCAGACACTGGGTATATCTGACTGAACCCCTTTAATACAGGAACCAGACTCTGGGTTTATCTGACTGAACCCCATTAATACAGGAAACAGACTCTGGGTCTATCTGACTGAACACCTTTAATACAGTAACCAGACTCTGGGAATATCTGACTGAACCCCTTTAATACAGGAACCAGACACTGGGTTTATCTGATTGAACCCCTTTAATACAGGAACCAGACTCTGGGATTATCTGACTGAACACCTTTAATACAGGAACAAGACTCTGGGTTTATCTGACTGAACCCCTTTAATACAGGAACCAGACTCTGGGTATATCTGCATGAACCCCTTTAATACAGGAACCAGACTATGGGTTTATCTGACTGAACCCCTTTAATACAGGAACCAGACACTGGGTTTATCTGAGGGAAATCCTTTAATACAGGAACCAGACTCTGGGTATATCTGCCTGAACCCCATTAATACAGGAACCAGACTCTGGGTATATCTGACTGAACCCCTTTAATACAGGAACCAGACTCTAGGTATATCTGACTGAACCCCTTTAATACAGGAACCAGACTCTGGGTTTATCTGACTGAAACCCTTTAAACAGTACCCAGACTCTGGGTTTATCTGATTGAACCCCTTTAATGCAGGCACCAGACTCTGGGATTATCTGACTGAACCCCATTAATACAGCAACCAGATACTGGGTATATCTCCCTGAACCCCTTTAATACAGGAACCAGACTCTGGGTTTATCTGACTGAACCCCTTTAGTACAGGAACCACGCTCTGGGATTATATGACTGAACCCCTTTAATACAGGAACAAGACTCTGGGTTTATCTGACTGAATCCCTTTAATACAGGAACCAGACACTGGGTATATCTGCCTGAACCCCTTTAATACAGGAACCAGACACTGGGTATATCTGTCTGAACCCCTTTAATACAGGAACCAGACTCTGGGTATATCTGACTGAACCCCTTTAATACAGGAACCAGACTCTGGGTATATCTGCCTGAAACCCTATAATACAGGAACCAGACTCTGGGTATATCTGACTGAACCCCTTTAATACAGGAACCAGACTCTGGGTATTTCTGACTGAACCCCTTTAATACAGGAACCAGACTCTGGGTATATCTGCCTGAACCCCTTTAATACAGGAACCAGACTCTGGGTTTATCTGACTGAACCACTTTAATACAGGAACCAGACACTGGGTTTATCTGCTTGAACCCCTTTAATACAGTAACCAGACTCTGGGTCTATCTGAATGAACCCCTTTAATACAGGAACCAGACTCTCGGTATATCTGACTGAACCCCTTTAATACAGGAAACAGACACTGGGTCTATCAGACTGAACCCCTTTAATACAGGAACCATAAACTGGGTATATCTAACTGAACCCCTTTAATACAGGAACCAGACTCTGGGTTTATCTGACTGAACCCCTTTAATACAGGAACCAGACTCTGGGTATATCTGACTGAACCCCTTTAATACAGGAACCAGACACTGGGTTTATCTGATTGAACCCCTTTAATACAGGAACCAGACTCTGGGATTATCTGACTGAACACCTTTAATACAGGAACAAGACTCTGGGTTTATCTGACTGAACCCCTTTAATACAGGAACCAGACTCTGGGTATAACTGCATGAACCCCTTTAATACAGGAACCAGACTATGGGTTTATCTGACTGAACCCCTTTAATACAGGAACCAGACACTGGGTTTATCTGATTGAACCCCTTTAATACAGGAACCAGACTCTGGGTATATCTGCCTGAACCCCATTAATACAGGAACCAGACTCTGGGTATATCTGACTGAACCCCTTTAATACAGGAACCAGACTCTAGGTATATCTGACTGAACCCCTTTAATACAGGAACTAGACTCTGGGTTTATCTGACTGAAACCCTTTAAACAGTACCCAGACTCTGGGTTTATCTGATTGAACCCCTTTAATGCAGGCACCAGACTCTGGGTTTATCTGACTGAACCCCTTTAATACAGCAACCAGATACTGGGTATATCTCCCTGAACCCCTTTAATACAGGAACCAGACTCTGGGTTTATCTGACTGAACCCCTTTAGTACAGGAACCACGCTCTGGGATTATATGACTGAACCCCTTTAATACAGGAACCAGACTCTGGGTTTATCTGACTGAATCCCTTTAATACAGGAACCAGACACTGGGTATATCTGCCTGAACCCCTTTAATACAGGAACCAGACGCTGGGTATATCTGTCTGAACCCCTTTAATACAGGAACCAGACTCTGGGTTTATCTGACTGAACCCCTTTAATACAGGAACCAGACACTGGGTTTATCTGATTGAACCCCTTTAATACAGGAAACAGACTCTGGGTCTATCTGACTAAACTCCTTTAATACAGGAACCAGACTCTGGGTATATCTGACTGAACCCCTTTAATACAGGAACCAGACTCTGGGTCTATCTGACTGACCCCCTTTAATACAGGAACCAGACACTGGGTATATCTGACTGAACCCCTTTAATACAGGAACCAGACTCTGGGTTTATCTGACTGAACCCCATTAATACAGGAAACAGACTCTGGGTCTATCTGACTGAACACCTTTAATACAGTAACCAGACTCTGGGAATATCTGACTGAACCCCTTTAATACAGGAACCAGACACTGGGTTTATCTGATTGAACCCCTTTAATACAGGAACCAGACTCTGGGATTATCTGACTGAACACCTTTAATACAGGAACAAGACTCTGGGTTTATCTGACTGAACCCCTTTAATACAGGAACCAGACTCTGGGTATATCTGCATGAACCCCTTTAATACAGGAACCAGACTATGGGTTTATCTGACTGAACCCCTTTAATACAGGAACCAGACACTGGGTTTATCTGAGGGAACCCCTTTAATACAGGAACCAGACTCTGGGTATATCTGCCTGAACCCCATTAATACAGGAACCAGACTCTGGGTATATCTGACTGAACCCCTTTAATACAGGAACCAGACTCTAGGTATATCTGACTGAACCCCTTTAATACAGGAACCAGACTCTGGGTTTATCTGACTGAAACCCTTTAAACAGTACCCAGACTCTGGGTTTATCTGATTGAACCCCTTTAATGCAGGCACCAGACTCTGGGATTATCTGACTGAACCCCATTAATACAGCAACCAGATACTGGGTATATCTCCCTGAACCCCTTTAATACAGGAACCAGACTCTGGGTTTATCTGACTGAACCCCTTTAGTACAGGAACCACGCTCTGGGATTATATGACTGAACCCCTTTAATACAGGAACAAGACTCTGGGTTTATCTGACTGAATCCCTTTAATACAGGAACCAGACACTGGGTATATCTGCCTGAACCCCTTTAATACAGGAACCAGACACTGGGTATATCTGTCTGAACCCCTTTAATACAGGAACCAGACTCTGGGTATATCTGACTGAACCCCTTTAATACAGGAACCAGACTCTGGGTATATCTGCCTGAAACCCTATAATACAGGAACCAGACTCTGGGTATATCTGACTGAACCCCTTTAATACAGGAACCAGACTCTGGGTATTTCTGACTGAACCCCTTTAATACAGGAACCAGACTCTGGGTATATCTGCCTGAACCCCTTTAATACAGGAACCAGACTCTGGGTTTATCTGACTGAACCGCTTTAATACAGGAACCAGACACTGGGTTTATCTGCTTGAACCCCTTTAATACAGTAACCAGACTCTGGGTCTATCTGAATGAACCCCTTTAATACAGGAACCAGACTCTCGGTATATCTGACTGAACCCCTTTAATACAGGAAACAGACACTGGGTCTATCAGACTGAACCCCTTTAATACAGGAACCATAAACTGGGTATATCTAACTGAACCCCTTTAATACAGGAACCAGACTCTGGGTTTATCTGACTGAACCCCTTTAATACAGGAACCAGACTCTGGGTATATCTGACTGAACCCCTTTAATACAGGAACCAGACACTGGGTTTATCTGATTGAACCCCTTTAATACAGGAACCAGACTCTGGGATTATCTGACTGAACACCTTTAATACAGGAACAAGACTCTGGGTTTATCTGACTGAACCCCTTTAATACAGGAACCAGACTCTGGGTATAACTGCATGAACCCCTTTAATACAGGAACCAGACTATGGGTTTATCTGACTGAACCCCTTTAATACAGGAACCAGACACTGGGTTTATCTGATTGAACCCCTTTAATACAGGAACCAGACTCTGGGTATATCTGCCTGAACCCCATTAATACAGGAACCAGACTCTGGGTATATCTGACTGAACCCCTTTAATACAGGAACCAGACTCTAGGTATATCTGACTGAACCCCTTTAATACAGGAACTAGACTCTGGGTTTATCTGACTGAAACCCTTTAAACAGTACCCAGACTCTGGGTTTATCTGATTGAACACCTTTAATGCAGGCACCAGACTCTGGGTTTATCTGACTGAACCCCTTTAATACAGCAACCAGATACTGGGTATATCTCCCTGAACCCCTTTAATACAGGAACCAGACTCTGGGTTTATCTGACTGAACCCCTTTAGTACAGGAACCACGCTCTGGGATTATATGACGGAACCCCTTTAATACAGGAACCAGACTCTGGGTTTATCTGACTGAATCCCTTTAATACAGGAACCAGACACTGGGTATATCTGCCTGAACCCCTTTAATACAGGAACCAGACGCTGGGTATATCTGTCTGAACCCCTTTAATACAGGAACCAGACTCTGGGTATATCTGACTGAACCCCTTTAATACAGGAACCAGACTCTGGGTATATCTGCCTGAACCCCTATAATACAGGAACCAGACTCTGGGTATATCTGACTGAACCCCTTTAATACAGGAACCAGACTCTGGGTATATCTGACTGAACCCCTATAATACAGGAACCAGACTCTGGGTATATCTGCCTGAACCCCTTTAATACAGGAACCAGACTCTGGGTTTATCTGACTGAACCGCTTTAATACAGGAACCAGACACTGGGTTTATCTGATTGAACCCCTTTAATACAGGAACCAGACTCTAGATATATCTGACTGAACCCCTTTAATACAGGAACCAGACTCTGGGTATATCTGCCTGAACCCCTTTAATACAGGAACCAGACTCTGGGTTTATCTGACTGAACCCCTTTAATACAGGAACCAGACTCTAGGTATATCTGACTGAATCCCTATAATACAGGAACCAGACTCTGGGTATATCTGCTGAACCCCTTTAATACAGGAACCAGACTCTGGGTTTATCTGACTGAACCACTTTAATACAGGAACCAGACTCTGGGTTTATCTCACTGAACCCATTTAATACAGGAAACAGTCTCTGGGTTTATCTGACTGAACCCCTTTAAAACAGGAACCAGACTCTGGGTTTATCTGACTGAACCCCTTTAATACAGGAACCAGACTCTGGGTATATCTGCCTGAACCCCTTTAATACAGGAACTAGACTCTGGGTATATCTGATTGAACCCCTTTAATACAGGAACCAGACTCTGGGTATATCTGCCTGAACCCCTTTAATACAGGTACCAGACTCTGGGTTTATCTGACAGAACCCCTTTAATACAGGAACCAGACTCTGCATCTTTCTGACTGAACCCCTTTAATACAGGAACCAGACACTGGGTATATCTGACTGAACCACTTTAATACAGGAACCAGTCTCTGGGTTTATCTGACTGAACCCCTTTAATACAGGAACCAGACTCTGGGTTTATCTGACTGAACCCCTTTAATGCAGGAAACTGACTCTGGGTTTATCTGACTGAACCCCTTTAATACAGGAAACAGACTCTGGGTCTATCTGACTGAACATCTTTAATACAGGAACCAGACACTGGGTATATCTGACTGAACCCCTTTAATACAGGAACCAGACTCTGGGTTTATCTGACTGAACCCCTTTAATACAGGAACCAGACTCTGGGTATATCTGCCTGAACCCCTTTAATACAGGAACCAGACTCTGGGTTTATCTGACTGAACCCCTTTAATACAGGAACCAGACTCTGGGTTTATCTGACTGAACCCCTTTAATACAGGAACCAGACACTGGGTTAATCTGATTGAACCCCTTTAATACAGGAACCAGACTCTGGGTATATCTGCCTGAACCCCTTTAATACAGGAACCAGACTCTGGGTTTATCTGACTGTACCCCTTTAATACAGGAACCAGACTCTAGGTATATCTGACTGAATCCCTATAATACAGGAACCAGACTCTGGGTATATCTGCTGAACCCCTTTAATACAGGAACCAGACTCTGGGTTTATCTGACTGAACCACTTTAATACAGGAACCAGACTCTGGGTTTATCTCACTGAACCCATTTAATACAGGAAACATTCTCTGGGTTTATCTGACTGAACCCCTTTAAAACAGGAACCAGACTCTGGGTTTATCTGACTGAACCCCTTTAATACAGGAACCAGACTCTGGGTATATCTGCCTGAACCCCTTTAATACAGGAACCAGACTCTGGGTATATCTGATTGAACCCCTTTAATACAGGAACCAGACTCTGGGTATATCTGCCTGAACCCCTTTAATACAGGAACCAGACTCTGGGTTTATCTGACAGAACCCCTTTAATACAGGAACCAGACTCTGCATCTTTCTGACTGAACCCCTTTAATACAGGAACCAGACACTGGGTATATCTGACTGAACCACTTTAATACAGGAACCAGTCTCTGGGTTTATCTGACTGAACCCCTTTAATACAGGAACCAGACTCTGGGTTTATCTGACTGAACCCCTTTAATGCAGGAAACTGACTCTGGGTTTATCTGACTGAACCCCTTTAATACAGGAACCAGACTCTGGGTCTATCTTACTGAAGCCCTTTAATACAGGAACCAGACATTGGGTATATCTGACTGAACCCCTTTAATACAGGAACAAGACTCAGGGTTTATCTGAATGAACCACTTTAATACAGGAACCAGACTCTGGGTTTATCTGACTGAACCCCTTTAATACAGGAACCAGACTCTGGGTATATCTGCCTTAACCCCTTTAATACTGGAACAAGACTCTGGGTTTATCTGACTGAACCCCTTTAATACTGGAACCAGACACTGGGTTTATCTGATTGAACCCCTTTAATACAGGAACCAGACTCTGGGTATATCTGCCTGAACCCCTTTAATACAGGAACCAGACTCTGGGTTTATCTGACTGAAGACCTTTAATATAGGAACCAGACTCTGGGTTTATCTGACTGAACCCCTTTAATACAGGAACCAGACTCTGGGTTTATCTGACTGAACCCCTTTAATACAGGAACCAGGTTCTGGGTTTATTCTCACAGAACCCCTTTAATACAGGAACCAGACTCTGGGTATATCTGACTGAACCCCTTTAGTTCAGGAACCAGGCTCTGGGTTTATCTGACTGAACCCCTTTAATACAGGAACCAGACACTGGGTTTATCGGAATGAACCCCTTTAATACAGGAACCAGACTCTGGGTATATCTGCCTGAACCCCTTTAATACAGGAACCAGACTCTGGGTATATCTGACTGAACCCCTTTAATACAGGAACCAGACTCTGTGTTTATCTGACTGAACCCCTTTAATACAGGAATCAGATTCTGGGTTTATCTGACTGATCCCCTTCAATACAGGAAAAAGTCTCTGGGTTTGTCTGACTGAACCCCTTTAATACAGGAACCAGACTCTGGGTTTTTCTGACTGAACCCCTTTAATACAGGAACCAGACTCTGGGTTTATCTGACTGAACCCCTTTAATACAGGAACCAGACTCTGGGTATATCTGCCTGAACCCCTTTAATACAGGAACCAGACTCTGGGTTTATCTGACTGAACCCCTTTAATACAGGAACCTGACTCTGGGTTTATCTGACTGAACCCCTTTAATACAGGAACCAGATTCTGGGTAAATCTGCCTGAACCCCGTTAATACAGGAACCTGGCTCTGGGTTTATCTGACTGAACCCCTTTAAACAGCAACCAGACTCTGGGTTTATCTGATTGAACCCCTTTAATGCAGACACCAGACTCTGGGTTTATCTGACTTAACCCCTTTAATACAGGAACCAGGCTCTGGGTTTATTCTCACTGAACAACTTTTATACAGGAACCAGACTCTGGGTTTATCTGACTGAACCCCTTTAATACAGGAACCAGACTCTGGGTTTATCTGACTGAACCCCTTTAATACAGGAACCAGACGCTGGGTATATCTGACTGAACCCCTTTAGTACATGAACCAGACTCTGGCTTTATCTGACTGAACCCCATTAATACAGGAACCAGACTCTGGGTTTATCTGACTGAACCCCTTTAATACAGGAACCAGATTCTGGGTATATCTCCCTGAAACCCTTTAATACAGGAACCAGACTCTGGGTTTATCTGACTGAACCCCTTTAATACAGGAACCAGACTCTGGGTTTATCTGACTGAACCCCTTTAATACAGAAACCAGACTCTGGGTTTATCTGACTGAACCCCTTTAATACAGGAAACAGTCTCTGGGTTTATCTGACTGAACCCCTTTAATACAGGATCCAGACTCTAGGTATATCTGACTGAACCACTTTAATACAGGAACCAGACTCTGGGTTTATCTGACTGAACCCCTTTAGTACAGGAACCAGACTCCGGGTATAGCTCCCTGAACCCCTTTAATACAGGAACCGGACACTGGGTATATCTGCCTGAACCCCTTTAATACAGGAACCAGACTCTAGGTATATCTGACTGAACCCCTTTAATACAGGAACCAGACTCTGGGTTTATCTGACTGAACCCCTTTAATACAGGAACCAGACTCTGGGTATATCTGCCTGAACCACTTTAATACAGGAACCGGACTCTGGGTATATCTGACTGAATCCCTTTAATACAGGAACCAGACTCTAGGTATATCTGCCTGAACCCCTTTAATACAGGAACCAGAGTCTGGGTTTATCTGACTGAATCCCTTTAATACAGGAACCAGACACTGGGTTTATCTGATTGAACCCCTTTAATACAGGAACCAGACTCTGGGTCTATCTGACTGAACCCTTTAATACAGGAACCAGACTCTGGGTATATCTGACTGAACCCCTTTAATACAGGAACCAGACACTGGGTTTATCTGATTGAACCCCTTTAATACAGGAACCAGACTCTGGGTTTATCTGACTGAACCCCTTTAATACAGGAACAAGACTCTGGGTTTATCTGACTGAACCCCTTTAGTACAGGAACCACGCTCTGGGATTATATGACTGAACCCCTTTAATACAGGAACAAGACTCTGGGTTTATCTGACTGAATCCCTTTAATACAGGAACCAGACACTGGGTATATCTGCCTGAACCCCTTTAATACAGGAACCAGACACTGGGTATATCTGTCTGAACCCCTTTAATACAGGAACCAGACTCTGGGTATATCTGACTGAACCCCTTTAATACAGGAACCAGACTCTGGGTATATCTGCCTGAAACCCTATAATACAGGAACCAGACTCTGGGTATATCTGACTGAACCCCTTTAATACAGGAACCAGACTCTGGGTATATCTGACTGAACCCCTTTAATACAGGAACCAGACTCTGGGTATATCTGCCTGAACCCCTTTAATACAGGAACCAGACTCTGGGTTTATCTGACTGAACCGCTTTAATACAGGAACCAGACACTGGGTTTATCTGCTTGAACCCCTTTAATACAGTAACCAGACTCTGGGTCTATCTGAATGAACCCCTTTAATACAGGAACCAGACTCTCGGTATATCTGACTGAAACCCTTTAATACAGGAAACAGACACTGGGTCTATCAGACTGAACCCCTTTAATACAGGAACCATAAACTGGGTATATCTAACTGAACCCCTTTAATACAGGAACCAGACTCTGGGTTTATCTGACTGAACCCCTTTAATACAGGAACCAGACTCTGGGTATATCTGACTGAACCCCTTTAATACAGGAACCAGACACTGGGTTTATCTGATTGAACCCCTTTAATACAGGAACCAGACTCTGGGATTATCTGACTGAACACCTTTAATACAGGAACAAGACTCTGGGTTTATCTGACTGAACCCCTTTAATACAGGAACCAGACTCTGGGTATAACTGCATGAACCCCTTTAATACAGGAACCAGACTATGGGTTTATCTGACTGAACCCCTTTAATACAGGAACCAGACACTGGGTTTATCTGATTGAACCCCTTTAATACAGGAACCAGACTCTGGGTATATCTGCCTGAACCCCATTAATACAGGAACCAGACTCTGGGTATATCTGACTGAACCCCTTTAATACAGGAACCAGACTCTAGGTATATCTGACTGAACCCCTTTAATACAGGAACTAGACTCTGGGTTTATCTGACTGAAACCCTTTAAACAGTACCCAGACTCTGGGTTTATCTGATTGAACCCCTTTAATGCAGGCACCAGACTCTGGGTTTATCTGACTGAACCCCTTTAATACAGCAACCAGATACTGGGTATATCTCCCTGAACCCCTTTAATACAGGAACCAGACTCTGGGTTTATCTGACTGAACCCCTTTAGTACAGGAACCACGCTCTGGGATTATATGACTGAACCCCTTTAATACAGGAACCAGACTCTGGGTTTATCTGACTGAATCCCTTTAATACAGGAACCAGACACTGGGTATATCTGCCTGAACCCCTTTAATACAGGAACCAGACGCTGGGTATATCTGTCTGAACCCCTTTAATACAGGAACCAGACTCTGGGTATATCTGACTGAACCCCTTTAATACAGGAACCAGACTCTGGGTATATCTGCCTGAACCCCTATAATACAGGAACCAGACTCTGGGTATATCTGACTGAACCCCTTTAATACAGGAACCAGACTCTGGGTATATCTGACTGAACCCCTATAATACAGGAACCAGACTCTGGGTATATCTGCCTGAACCCCTTTAATACAGGAACCAGACTCTGGGTTTATCTGACTGAACCGCTTTAATACAGGAACCAGACACTGGGTTTATCTGATTGAACCCCTTTAATACAGGAACCAGACTCTAGATATATCTGACTGAACCCCTTTAATACAGGAACCAGACTCTGGGTATATCTGCCTGAACCCCTTTAATACAGGAACCAGACTCTGGGTTTATCTGACTGAACCCCTTTAATACTGGAACCAGACTCTAGGTATATCTGACTGAATCCCTATAATACAGGAACCAGACTCTGGGTATATCTGCTGAACCCCTTTAATACAGGAACCAGACTCTGGGTTTATCTGACTGAACCACTTTAATACAGGAACCAGACTCTGGGTTTATCTCACTGAACCCATTTAATACAGGAAACAGTCTCTGGGTTTATCTGACTGAACCCCTTTAAAACAGGAACCAGACTCTGGGTTTATCTGACTGAACCCCTTTAATACAGGAACCAGACTCTGGGTATATCTGCCTGAACCCCTTTAATACAGGTACCAGACTCTGGGTTTATCTGACAGAACCCCTTTAATACAGGAACCAGACTCTGCATCTTTCTGACTGAACCCCTTTAATACAGGAACCAGACACTGGGTATATCTGACTGAACCACTTTAATACAGGAACCAGTCTCTGGGTTTATCTGACTGAACCCCTTTAATACAGGAACCAGACTCTGGGTTTATCTGACTGAACCCCTTTAATGCAGGAAACTGACTCTGGGTTTATCTGACTGAACCCCTTTAATACAGGAAACAGACTCTGGGTCTATCTGACTGAACACCTTTAATACAGGAACCAGACACTGGGTATATCTGACTGAACCCCTTTAATACAGGAACCAGACTCTGGGTTTATCTGACTGAACCCCTTTAATACAGGTACCAGACTCTGGGTTTATCTGACTGAACCCCTTTAATACAGGAACCAGACTCTGGGTATATCTGCCTGAACCCCTTTAATACAGGAACCAGACTCTGGGTTTATCTGACTGAACCCCTTTAATACAGGAACCAGACACTGGGTTAATCTGATTGAACCCCTTTAATACAGGAACCAGACTCTGGGTATATCTGCCTGAACCCCTTTAATACAGGAACCAGACTCTGGGTTTATCTGACTGAACCCCTTTAATACAGGAACCAGACTCTAGGTATATCGGACTGAATCCCTATAATACAGGAACCAGACTCTGGGTATATCTGCTGAACCCCTTTAATACAGGAACCAGACTCTGGGTTTATCTGACTGAACCACTTTAATACAGGAACCAGACTCTGGGTTTATCTCACTGAACCCATTTAATACAGGAAACATTCTCTGGGTTTATCTGACTGAACCCCTTTAAAACAGGAACCAGACTCTGGGTTTATCTGACTGAACCCCTTTAATACAGGAACCAGACTCTGGGTATATCTGCCTGAACCCCTTTAATACAGGAACCAGACTCTGGGTATATCTGATTGAACCCCTTTAATACAGGAACCAGACTCTGGGTATATCTGCCTGAACCCCTTTAATACAGGAACCAGACTCTGGGTTTATCTGACAGAACCCCTTTAATACAGGAACCAGACTCTGCATCTTTCTGACTGAACCCCTTTAATACAGGAACCAGACACTGGGTATATCTGACTGAACCACTTTAATACAGGAACCAGTCTCTGGGTTTATCTGACTGAACCCCTTTAATACAGGAACCAGACTCTGGGTTTATCTGACTGAACCCCTTTAATGCAGGAAACTGACTCTGGGTTTATCTGACTGAACCCCTTTAATACAGGAACCAGACTCTGGGTCTATCTTACTGAAGCCCTTTAATACAGGAACCAGACACTGGGTATATCTGACTGAACCCCTTTAATACAGGAACAAGACTCTGGGTTTATCTGAATGAACCACTTTAATACAGGAACCAGACTCTGGGTTTATCTGACTGAACCCCTTTAATACAGGAACCAGACTCTGGGTATATCTGCCTTAACCCCTTTAATACAGGAACAAGACTCTGGGTTTATCTGACTGAACCCCTTTAATACTGGAACCAGACACTGGGTTTATCTGATTGAACCCCTTTAATACAGGAACCAGACTATGGGTATATCTGCCTGAACCCCTTTAATACAGGAACCAGACTCTGGGTTTATCTGACTGAAGACCTTTAATATAGGAACCAGACTCTGGGTTTATCTGACTGAACCCCTTTAATACAGGAACCAGACTCTGGGTTTATCTGACTGAACCCCTTTAATACAGGAACCAGGTTCTGGGTTTATTTTCACAGAACCCCTTTAATACAGGAACCAGACTCTGGGTATATCTGACTGAACCCCTTTAGTTCAGGAACCAGGCTCTGGGTTTATCTGACTGAACCCCTTTAATACAGGAACCAGACACTGGGTTTATCGGAATGAACCCCTTTAATACAGGAACCAGACTCTGGGTATATCTGCCTGAACCCCTTTAATACAGGAACCAGACTCTGGGTATATCTGACTGAACCCCTTTAATACAGGAACCAGACTCTGTGTTTATCTGACTGAACCCCTTTAATACAGGAATCAGATTCTGGGTTTATCTGACTGATCCCCTTCAATACAGGAAAAAGTCTCTGGGTTTGTCTGACTGAACCCCTTTAATACAGGAACCAGACTCTGGGTTTTTCTGACTGAACCCCTTTAATACAGGAACCAGACTCTGGGTTTATCTGACTGAACCCCTTTAATACAGGAACCAGACTCTGGGTATATCTGCCTGAACCCCTTTAATACAGGAACCAGACTCTGGGTTTATCTGACTGAACCCCTTTAATACAGGAACCTGACTCTGGGTTTATCTGACTGAACCCCTTTAATACAGGAACCAGATTCTGGGTAAATCTGCCTGAACCCCGTTAATACAGGAACCAGGCTCTGGGTTTATCTGACTGAACCCCTTTAAACAGGAACCAGACTCTGGGTTTATCTGATTGAACCCCTTTAATGCAGACACCAGACTCTGGGTTTATCTGACTTAACCCCTTTAATACAGGAACCAGGCTCTGGGTTTATTCTCACTGAACAACTTTTATACAGGAACCAGACTCTGGGTTTATCTGACTGAACCCCTTTAATACAGGAACCAGACTCTGGGTTTATCTGACTGAACCCCTTTAATACAGGAACCAGACGCTGGGTATATCTGACTGAACCCCTTTAGTACATGAACCAGACTCTGGCTTTATCTGACTGAACCCCATTAATACAGGAACCAGACTCTGGGTTTATCTGACTGAACCCCTTTAATACAGGAACCAGATTCTGGGTATATCTCCCTGAAACCCTTTAATACAGGAACCAGACTCTGGGTTTATCTGACTGAACCCCTTTAATACAGGAACCAGACTCTGGGTTTATCTGACTGAACCCCTTTAATACAGAAACCAGACTCTGGGTTTATCTGACTGAACCCCTTTAATACAGGAAACAGTCTCTGGGTTTATCTGACTGAACCCCTTTAATACAGGATCCAGACTCTAGGTATATCTGACTGAACCACTTTAATACAGGAACCAGACTCTGGGTTTATCTGACTGAACCCCTTTAGTACAGGAACCAGACTCCGGGTATAGCTCCCTGAACCCCTTTAATACAGGAACCGGACACTGGGTATATCTGCCTGAACCCCTTTAATACAGGAACCAGACTCTAGGTATATCTGACTGAACCCCTTTAATACAGGAACCAGACTCTGGGTTTATCTGACTGAACCCCTTTAATACAGGAACCAGACTCTGGGTATATCTGCCTGAACCACTTTAATACAGGAACCGGACTCTGGGTATATCTGACTGAATCCCTTTAATACAGGAACCAGACTCTAGGTATATCTGCCTGAACCCCTTTAATACAGGAACCAGAGTCTGGGTTTATCTGACTGAATCCCTTTAATACAGGAACCAGACACTGGGTTTATCTGATTGAACCCCTTTAATACAGGAACCAGACTCTGGGTCTATCTGACTGAACCCTTTAATACAGGAACCAGACTCTGGGTATATCTGACTGAACCCCTTTAATACAGGAACCAGACACTGGGTTTATCTGATTGAACCCCTTTAATACAGGAACCAGACTCTGGGTTTATCTGACTGAACCCCTTTAATACAGGAACAAGACTCTGGGTTTATTTGACTGAACCCCTTTAATACAGGAACCAGACTCTGGGCATATCTGCCTGAACCCCTTTAATACAGGAACCAGACTCTGGGTTTATCTGACTGAACCCCTTTAATACAGGAACCAGACACTGGGTTTATCTGATTGAACCCCTTTAATACAGGAACCAGACTCTGGGTATATCTGCCTGAACTCCATGAATACAGGAACCAGACTCTGGGTATATCTGACTGAACCCCTTTAATACAGGAACCAGACTCTAGGTATGTCTGACTGAACCCCTTTAATACAGGAACCAGACACTGGGTATATCTCCCTGAACCCCTTTAATACAGGAACCAGACTCTGGGTTTATCTGACTGACCCCCTTTAATACAGAAACCAGACAATGGGTTTATCTGATTGAACCCCTTTAATACAGGAACCAGACTCTGGGTCTATCTGACTGAACCCCTTTAATACAGGAACCAGACTCTGGGTTTATCTGACTGAACCCCTTTAATACAGGAAACAGACACTGGGTCTATCTGACTGAACACCTTTAATACAGTAACCAGACACTGGGTATATCTGACTGAACCCCTTTAATACAGGAACCAGACTCTGGGTTTATCTGACTGAACCCCTTTAATACAGGTACCAGGCTCTGGGTTTATCTGACTGAACCCCTTTAATACAGGAACCAGACTCTGGGAATATCTGCCTGAACCCCTTTAATACAGGAACCAGACTCTGGGTTTATCTGACTGAACCCCTTTAATACAGGAACCAGACACTGGGTTAATCTGATTGAACCCCTTTAATACAGGAACCAGACTCTGGGTATATCTGCCTGAACCCCTTTAATACAGGAACCAGACTCTGGGTTTATCTGACTGAACCCCTTTAATACAGGAACCAGACTCTAGGTATATCTGACTGAACCCCTTTATACAGGAACCAGACTCTGGGTATATCTGCCTGAACCCCTTTAATACAGGAACCAGACTCTGGGTTTATCTGACTGAACCCCTTTAATACAGGAACCAGACTCTGGGTTTATCTCACTGAACCCATTTAATACAGGAAACAGTCTCTGGGTTTATCTGACTGAACCCCTTTAAAACAGGAACCAGACTCTGGGTTTATCTGATTGAACCCCTTTAATACAGGAACCAGACTCCGGCTATAGCTCCCTGAACCCCTTTAATACAGGAACCGGACACTGGGTATATCTGCCTGAACCCCTTTAATACAGGAACCAGACTCTGGGTATATCTGCCTGAACCCCTTTAATACAGGAACCAGACTCTGGGTATATCCGACTGAACCCCTTTAAAACAGGAACCAGACTCTGGGTTTATCTGACTGAACCCCTTTAATACAGGAACCAGACTCTGGGTATATCTGCCTGAACCCCTTTAATACAGGAACCAGACTCTGGGTATATCTGATTGAACCCCTTTAATACAGGAACCAGACACTGGGTATATCTGACTGAACCCCTTTAATACAGGAACCAGACTCTGGGTATATCTGATTGAACCCCTTTAATACAGGAACCAGACTCTGGGTATATCTGACTGAACCCCTTTAAAACAGGAACCAGACTCTGGGTTTATCTGACTGAACCCCTTTAATACAGGAACCAGACTCTGGGTATATCTGCCTGAACCCCTTTAATACAGGAACCAGACTCTGGGTCTTTCTGACTGAACCCCTTTAATACAGGAACCAGACTCTGGGTATATCTGCCTGAACCCCTTTAATACAGGAACCAGACTCTGGGTTTATCTGACTGAACCCCTTTAATACAGGAACCAGACTCTGGGTTTATCTGATTGAACCCCTTTAATACAGGAACCAGACTCTGCGTCTTTCTGACTGAACCCCTTTAATACAGGAACCAGACACTGGGTATATCTGACTGAACCACTTTAATACAGGAACCAGTCTCTGGGTTTATCTGACTGAACCCCTTTAATACAGGAACCAGACTCTGGGTTTATCTGACTGAACCCCTTTAATGCAGGAACCAGACTCTGGGTTTATCTGACTGAACCCCTTTAATACAGGAACCAAACTCTGGGTCTATCTTACTGAAGCCCTTTAATACAGGAACCAGACACTGGGTATATCTGACTGAACGCCTTTAATACAGGAACAAGACTTTGGGTTTATCTGAATGAACCACTTTAATACAGGAACCAGACTCTGGGTTTATCTGACTGAACACCTTTAATACAGGAACCAGACTCTCGGTATATCTGCCTGAACCCCTTTAATACAGGAACAAGACTCTGGGTTTATCTGACTGAACCCCTTTAATACTGGAACCAGACACTGGGTTTATTTGATTGAACCCCTTTAATACAGGAACCAGACTATGGGTATATCTGCCTGAACCCCTTTAATACAGGAGCTAGACTCTGGGTTTATCTGACTGAACCCCTTTAATACAGGAAACAGACTCTGGGTCTATCTGACTGAACACCTTTAATACAGTAACCAGACACTGGGTATATCTGACTGAACCCCTTTAATACAGGAACCAGACTCTGGGTTTATCTGACTGAACCCCTTTAATACAGGAACCAGACTCTGGGTATATCTGCCTGAACCCCTTTAATACAGGAACCAGACTCTGGGTTTATCTGACTGAACCCCTTTAATACAGGAACCAGACTCTGGGTTTATCTCACTGAACCCATTTAATACAGTAAACAGTCTCTGGGTTTATCTGACTGAACCCCTTTAAAACAGGAACCAGACACTGGGTTTATCTGATTGAACCCCTTTAATATAGGAACCAGACTCCGGGTATAGCTCCCTGAACCCCTTTAATACAGGAACCGGACACTGGGTATATCTGCCTGAACCCCTTTAATACAGGAACCAGACTCTGGGTATATCTGCCTGAACCCCTTTAATACAGAAACCAGACTCTGGGTATATCTGACTGAACCCCTTTAAAACAGGAACCAGACTCTGGGTTTATCTGACTGAACCCCTTTAATACAGGAACCAGACTCTGGGTATATCTGCCTGAACCCCTTTAATACAGGAACCAGACTCTGGGTATATCTGATTGAACCCCTTTAATACAGGAACCAGACACTGGGTATATCTGACTGAACCCCTTTAATACAGGAACCAGACTCTGGGTATATCTGATTGAACCCCTTTAATACAGGAACCAGACTCTGGGTATATCTGACTGAACCCCTTTAAAACAGGAACCAGACTCTGGATTTATCTGACTGAACCCCTTTAATACAGGAACCAGACTCTGGGTATATCTGCCTGAACCCCTTTAATACAGGAACCAGACTCTGGGTCTTTCTGACTGAACCCCTTTAATACAGGAACCAGACTCTGGGTATATCTGCCTGAACCCCTTTAATACAGGAACCAGACTCTGGGTTTATCTGACTGAACCCCTTTAATACAGGAACCAGACTCTGGGTTTATCTGACTGAACCCCTTTAATACAGGAACCAGACTCTGCGTCTTTCTGACTGAACCCCTTTAATACAGGAACCAGACACTGGGTATATCTGACTGAACCACTTTAATACAGGAACCAGTCTCTGGGTTTATCTGACTGAACCCCTTTAATACAGGAACCAGACTCTGGGTTTATCTGACTGAACCCCTTTAATGCAGGAACCAGACTCTGGGTTTATCTGACTGAACCCCTTTAATACAGGAACCAAACTCTGGGTCTATCTTACTGAAGCCCTTTAATACAGGAACCAGACACTGGGTATATCTGACTGAACCCCTTTAATACAGGAACAAGACTTTGGGTTTATCTGAATGAACCACTTTAATACAGGAACCAGACTCTGGGTTTATCTGACTGAACACCTTTAATACAGGAACCAGACTCTGGGTATATCTGCCTGAACCCCTTTAATACAGGAACAAGACTCTGGGTTTATCTGACTGAACCCCTTTAATACTGGAACCAGACACTGGGTTTATCTGATTGAACCCCTTTAATACAGGAACCAGACTATGGGTATATCTGCCTGAACCCCTTTAATACAGGAACCAGACTCTGGGTTTATCTGACTGAAGCCCTTTAATATTGGAACCAGACTCTGGGTTTATCTGACTGAACCCCTTCAATACAGGAACCAGACTCTGGGTTTATCTGACTGAACCCCTTTAATAAAGTACCAGGTTCTGGGTTTATTCTCACTGAACCCCTTTAATACAGGAACCAGACTCTGGGTTTATCGAAATGAACCCCTTTATTACAGGAACCAGACTCTGGGTATATCTGCCTGAACCCCTTTAATACAGGAACCAGACACTGGGTATATCTGACTGAACCCCTTTAATACAGGAACCAGACTCTGTGTTTATCTGACTGAACCCCTTTAATACAGGAATCAGATTCTGGGTTTATCTGACTGATCCCCTTTAATACAGGAAACAGTCTCTGTGTTTGTCTGACTGAACCCCTTTAATACAGGAAGCAGACTCTGGTTTTTTCTGACTGAACCCCTTTAATACAGGAACCAGACTCAGGGTTTATCTGACTGAACCCCTTTAATACCGGAACCAGACTCTGGGTATATCTGCCTGAACCCCTTTAATACAGAAACCAGAGTCTGGGATTATCTGACTGAACCCCATTAATACAGGAACCTGACTCTGGGTTTATCTGACTGAACCCCTTTAATACAGGAACCAGACTCTGGGTCTATCTGACTGAACCCCTTTAATACAGGAACCAGACTCTGGGTTTATCTGACTGAACCCCTTTAATACAGGAAACAGACTCTGGGTCTATCTGACTGAACACCTTTAATACAGTAACCAGACACTGGGTATATCTGACAGAACCCCTTTAATACAGGAACCAGACTCTGGGTTTATCTGACTGAACCCCTTTAATACAGGTACCAGACTCTGGGTTTATCTGCCTGAACCCCTTTAATACAGGAACCAGACTCTGGGTTTATCTGACTGAACCCCTTTAATACAGGAACCAGACACTGGGTTAATCTGATTGAACCCCTTTAATACAGGAACCAGACTCTGGGTATATCTGCCTGAACCCCTTTAATACAGGAACCAGACTCAGGGTTTATCTGACTGAACCCCTTTAATACAGGAACCAGACTCTAGGTATATCTGACTGAACCCCTTTAATACAGGAACCAGACTCTGGTTATATCTGCCTGAACCCCTTTAATACAGGAACCAGACTCTGGGTTTATCTGACTGAACCCCTTTAATACAGGAACCAGACTCTGGGTTTATCTCACTGAACCCATTTAATACAGGAAACAGTCTCTGGGTTTATCTGACTGAACCCCTTTAAAACAGGAACCAGACTCTGGGTTTATCTGATTGAACCCCTTTAATACAGGAACCAGACTCCGGGTATAGCTCCCTGAACCCCTTTAATACAGGAACCGGACACTGGGTATATCTGCCTGAACCCCTTTAATACAGGAACCAGACTCTGGGTATATCTGCCTGATCCCCTTTAATACAGGAACCAGACTCTGGGTATATCTGACTGAACCCCTTTAAAACAGGAACCAGACTCTGGGTTTATCTGACTGAACCCCTTTAATACAGGAACCAGACTCTGGGTATATCTGCCTGAACCCCTTTAATACAGGAACCAGACTCTGGGTATATCTGATTGAACCCCTTTAATACAGGAACCAGACACTGGGTATATCTGACTGAACCCCTTTAATACAGGAACCAGACTCTGGGTATATCTGATTGAACCCCTTTAATACAGGAACCAGACTCTGGGTATATCTGACTGAACCCCTTTAAAACAGGAACCAGACTCTGGGTTTATCTGACTGAACCCCTTTAATACAGGAACCAGACTCTGGGTATATCTGCCTGAACCCCTTTAATACAGGAACCAGACTCTGGGTCTTTCTGACTGAACCCCTTTAATACAGGAACCAGACTCTGGGTATATGTGCCTGAACCCCTTTAATACAGGAACCAGACTCTGGGTTTATCTGACTGAACCCCTTTAATACAGGAACCAGACTCTGGGTTTAACTGACTGAACCCCTTTAATACAGGAACCAGACTCTGCGTCTTTCTGACTGAACCCCTTTAATACAGGAACCAGACACTGGGTATATCTGACTGAACCACTTTAATACAGGAACCAGACTCTGGGTTTATCTGACTGAACCCCTTTAATACAGGAACCAGACTCTGGGTTTATCTGACTGAACCCCTTTAATGCAGGAACCAGACTCTGCGTCTTTCTGACTGAACCCCTTTAATACAGGAACCAGACACTGGGTATATCTGACTGAACCACTTTAATACAGGAACCAGTCTCTGGGTTTATCTGACTGAACCCCTTTAATACAGGAACCAGACTCTGGGTTTATCTGACTGAACCCCTTTAATGCAGGAACCAGACTCTGGGTTTATCTGACTGAACCCCTTTAATACAGGAACCAAACTCTGGGTCTATCTTACTGAAGCCCTTTAATACAGGAACCAGACACTGGGTATATCTGACTGAACCCCTTTAATACAGGAACAAGACTTTGGGTTTATCTGAATGAACCCCTTTAATGCAGGAACCAG
Source organism: Cetorhinus maximus (assembly GCF_964194155.1). NCBI lineage: Eukaryota > Metazoa > Chordata > Chondrichthyes > Lamniformes > Cetorhinidae > Cetorhinus > Cetorhinus maximus. The sequence goes on from NW_027597111.1 coordinate 100,349, forward strand.
ACTCTGGGTTTATCTGACTGAACCCCTTTAATACAGGAACCAAACTCTGGGTCTATCTTACTGAAGCCCTTTAATACAGGAACCAGACACTGGGTATATCTGACTGAAACCCTTTAATACAGGAACAAGACTTTGGGTTTATCTGAATGAACCACTTTAATACAGGAACCAGACTCAGGGTTTATCTGACTGAACCCCTTTAATACAGGAACCAGACTCTGGGTATATCTCCCTGAACCCCTTTAATACAGGAACAAGACTCTGGGTTTATCTGACTGAACCCCTTTAATACTGGAACCAGACACTGGGTTTATCTGATTGAACCCCTTTAATACAGGAACCAGACTATGGGTATATCTGCCTGAACCCCTTTAATACAGGAACCAGACTCTGGGTTTATCTGACTGAAGCCCTTTAATATTGGAACCAGACTCTGGGTTTATCTGACTGAACCCCTTCAATACAGGAACCAGACTCTGGGTTTATCTGACTGAACCCCTTTAATACAGTACCAGGTTCTGGGTTTATTCTCACTGAACCCCTTTAATACAGGAACCAGACTCTGGGTATATCTGACTGAACCCCTTTAGTTCAGGAACCAGGCTCTGGGTTTATCTGACTGAACCCCTTTAATACAGGAACCAGACTCTGGGTTTATCGAAATGAACCCCTTTAATACAGGAACCAGACTCTGGGTATATCTGCCTGAACCCCTTTAATACAGGAACCAGACTCTGGGTATATCTGACTGAACCACTTTAATACAGGAACCAGTCTCTGGGTTTATCTGACTGAACCCCTTTAATACAGGAACCAGACTCTG